>NC_133617.1:390824972-391124972 GCF_048593235.1 Sminthopsis crassicaudata
AGAATGAAGGCAGGGTGACTGGTTAAGAGGCAATTGCAATTGTTTAGGTAATGGGAAGAGGAAGAAATAACAGCATGATGGTGGAAACAGTAAGGAGGGAAAAGTCATATTTATCTAAGTCAAAGTCCAGGAAAGGATATTTGCCAATTTGGCTACAAATAAAGAGATTTAAGGAAAAACCCAATCAAGGCCTCTAAGTATGCCCCAGAACTTCTCAATATTTTTGAGCTTTTCAAGTATAGGGCATCTAGATAGCTCAGTAGAGGGAGAGAGATGTAAACTTCTTGTTGAGAATTCTCTGTATTTGCATCTCTAATATCAAGCAGAGTGCTTGATGTACAGTAGATACTTAATAATACTTATTGATGGACCAGTTGATCCAGGGTTCCAAACAGTTTCTTGGCCCTCTGGAGAAGGAATAAGGTTGGAACCCAGCCAGGGAGATTAGTAATATGTGTGAGCCCACAGTGCAACCTGGTGATATTACTAGGAAGCTTGGTAGAATCTAAGCATGAACCTAAGCATGATGACACTGATATAACAGTACTATTCAAAGGTGGGAGAGATAAATGCTTCAATAGAAACAGTAACAACCACCACCACTACCATAAAACAAAAGCAAAAATACTTGGCTGTAAACAATCAACTGCTTGAATCAACTTCTGATCTCATATGAACTTCCCCCGATCTGCCATTGTATGATAATGACCTGTTTCCCTTTTGTCTTGGCTCCTTGGATTTTGTTTACATCTTATTGCCTCCCAATTTAGAATTATACTCCACATTTCCTTGCTGAGCTCCATCCTTGAACTTGTTTAGGAATTTCTTTAATTACTGGAACACATAAACCCTGTTCCAAGTCCTCCAACTGAATGTTGCATTTCACAGAATTGAAATCTGTGAATTCACAGAATTCCAGATGATTTGCTCTAATTTTCTCATATTGTAAAGGAGGAAACTGGAGGGAATTCAACTTGTTAAAAGTTATACAGATCTTGGAAGTAATACCAAGGTTTCTTATTATCTCCCCACCCCTACCCCGGAGAAGCTTGGAGTCCTCTCTCAACAACACATGCCCGGAGAGGGGACCGATGAGGAGAAAGCCATTGGTAGACTTCAGAAGAGTGTGTTGTTTTCCCATTTCCCTCTCTGGTTATCCAGCTCTATCTAACTTTTGACTTAGTTCCTAGACCAAAGGCAGATATTCTGAGCCTCTATCCAAACCCTGGGGCCATTTGGGCGGTGCTTATGCTAAACCTACATATAGTTCTCTAGCCTGGCTTCCATACCTGAGCCTTGATGAGTGAAGAACAAGACCCCAAGAGGTTTCCGAATTTTTAATTTGATCTGGCTATTCCCGATAGCTAGTTTCAGAACCCTCATTCCTGATTTTGGATGGTGCCCTCTGGCCCATGACCTCAGTCTAATCAGTCACTGTTCTTATTATTCATAATTGAACTCTGGCAGCTGATCTTGAGAACTTCATGGACCTGACAGGGACAATGGTTCTATGAACACCTATTTGTTCCTGGTACCCAGAACAGGATGAAAACATCAGAACAAGGTGCGATTCTTAATTCATTAACCACCTGCAGGATCTGGATTTTCTTTCCTTTTATTGGCACTGTGAGGACTTTTTCTGGTCCTCAGTTATCTGGGAGAGAGATCAGACTTATTCTGCCTTATCCCAGAGGTCAGAGTAGAGAGCAAGGATAGAAATGATCTTCTAGGGGACCTAACTAAACCTCAGCCTCCTCCAAGACTCTGCGTCTGGCTTAGGAGGGCACAGCATCATGACAACTCAAAACCCAAAGGATGAATCATATTCAGAGACTCTTTAAGGAAAACTAGCTCCCAGCTGGCCTATTCTAATCTGCAGAGATGCCCAACTGCAGTCCTGGCATCCTTAATGGATACATCTCATAAGACAGAAATGTGCCAAGTGAGTAAATGTTCCCATTTTGGGAAACTTCGAAGGTGTGTGGTACTGAGAGAGATTCCCTCTAATTGGATGGATTTACTGGAGCCAGTCCAGGCATACATAGCACTAACACATATCTTCTCTTCTGAGGATGACATCGTTAGAGTTGAGATTGCCAGCATGGTACACCGAGCCCATGCATAGAAAATAGCGACTGAATCGCCTAAAGAGAACTGAAATCCTTACTAAGTGATGTGCATTAATTACAGAGATAAGTCACAGACCAAAGGCTCAACTGTCAAGGTGTTATCCTGTGGACTGGGCTTGGATGCACGTACTTTCTGCAGTGACCCTCATTGCAGAGCCCACTGCAGCCCTACATGCATGATAGCATCTAGAATTTTAGAACTGGAAGGACCATTAGAACAGAGAATATTGACTTTAGAACAGAGCTAAAGGGGGCTTTGGAACAAACATAGTGCAGAGAACATCAGAACTCAATAATGTCCTTAGAAAAGGACATAGGATGATGAAACTGGAAGGACCTTTAGAAAATAGAACACGGGATGTTAGCTCTGCAAGGCTTTTTAAAACAAAGAACAAAGAATGTCAGAACGAGAAGGTATATTAGGGATCAGTTAGTCCAAAATTTATGTTTTGTGTCTCCTCAGAGGCTGCTAGTTGGTGTAGAGATTAGAGTGCTGGACTTGGAGTCAGAAAGACCTGAATTTCGAATCCTGCCTTAGAAAACAACTGCATGATGTTAAATAAGTCACTTAATCTCTGATACCCTTAGTTTCCTCATCTGTAAAATGGGGATAACAACTGAATCTAATACATGGATTCTTGTGAATAGTAATGACACAATATATATTGTATAAAACAATTTAAAAACTTAAAAGATTATTGTTTATGATGATTAGTAATAAAAATAGCTAAAATTTATATAGTGTTTGCTATGTGCCAGGTACTCTGCCAGATACATTACAATTATTGCATTTGATCTTCATGACAACAATGGAAGATAGATACTGTTATTCTCGTTTTACAAGTGTGGAACTTAAACAATGCTCTGTCCCCTGCCTCTGTACCACCTAGTTTCAGGCAAGGGATAGATAGTATTACCTGTTTTTTCTCCCACAAAATAAGCCGCAAATTTGCTTTTACTCATTCATGTTATTTGTGTGATAAATAGTTTATGTTAGCATCCTAGCTTCTCAGACCTGGGAGGGATCTTTGGAATCAGCTGGCCTAACTTTCCTAGTCTGTAAATCAATACCTTTAAAAATAATCCTGAGAATTGATCACTCATTCCATCCTCAGTTTGAATAGTTCTGATGACAGTGAATTTACTACATCCCAAAATGACCTCCTCTATCCTTGATGAACACTCAGTGTTAGGGAGATCTTCCTCAGCCAAAATCAGCATCCTTGTAATTTCTGCCTGCTACTTCTAGTCCTCTTCCCTGGGGTCACATGGAGTCAATCTAATCTCTCATTCCATATTTGGTGATTTTTCATATACTTGCATAGAACTATCATAATCCCTTTCCATTTTCTTTCCCCAGGCTAAACATGCTTTCCATTTCCTTCCTAATTCTTGTCATTCTTTGGTTATCAGTTTCCTTATCTGTAAATGGAGATCATGTTACTTATACCACAACATACGAGCACTTATTAAATAAAATGACACAGTTGTATTCCTGAGTAGCTAGTGGTGCCTTAGTGCACAGAGCACTGGGACTCATCTTACTGAGTTCAAATCTGACCTCAAACACTTATTAGTTGTGTAACCCTTGGCAAGTTGCTTAACCTATTTGCCTCAGTTTCCTCATTTGTAAAATGGGCTAGAGAAGGAAATGGCAAACCACTCCAGTATCTTTACTAAAACCCAAATGGGGCAGCTAAGTGGTCCAGGGGATAGAGCACTGGCATGGAGTCAGGAAGTTCAAACCTGGATTCAGACATTTATTAGCTGGGTAACCCTGGCCAATCACTTAACCCCAATTACTTCTAAAAAAGGAAATTTAAAAAAGAAAACCCTAAATGGGGTCATAGAGAATTAGAGATGACTAAAAAATGAATGAATAACAAAAACAAACTATTCCTATTAACATGAGATGTAACTTTAGGGTGTATAGACACTATACATTGAGGTACTGTGTAGGCTTTTGGGCTCAGAACAACATAGTTTATAAATCACTTTCATATGGGCAGAGCCAATTGGTCCTAGAGGTGATCTTAAGGTCTTTCCCATGCACAGTCTAAGATAGCAACCCAGCCAGCATCCCTGAGGCAGAGAATGGGACGAGTCTGTGCTGTGGATTTGCTGGGAGCCCATTTCCCCCTCTTCTTTGTGTTCCCAGTGGACATGGGCCATGGATTAAAATTTCTGTTGTTTAGGCAGAAGCAATTTGCTGCAAGAAAATCCTATGACCATCTGTTGCAATAGCTCAGAGTTGTAGCTTGGTTTGCTGTTTTTTTGCTTAATGCTTTCCTCTCTCCATAACTCTGTTATTAGTATAATCAACTCACAGAGGAAGGCTGGGCCAGGGGATGGACAGTGTGCATTTGCTCCTCATTTTGTGGCTTATTGGAGTGCCCGGAATAATTCCAAGGCATCTCTAGTTCCAGATGGAGGAGAAAGAGACTATATTGGACCTAAAGCTACTGTGACTTCCATTTTCTCAGAAAGTTTAGAAATAGCTTCCCAAAGTCTTTTGGCAAAGAAGTCATCCCATGGCACTCTGACTGTCCAAAGAAAAGAGCAGGTAAACCTAGGGAGACAATAAGGTTTCTGGAACCCAAACTGATGGGAAAGGTAGTGAATGGGTGTACTGCTGGACACCTGGTTGGGCCATTGCTAACTCAGGCTAATAATTCAAATAACAAATCTTTACATTCCAATTTATCCCCATGGAATCACAAAGAAACAGCTAAAAGATACCTTAAAGGCAATATGATCCAGTTCTCTCATTTTATACCTGTGGAGAGATCAAATTATTGTCTTGAAGGCCCACTAGTACTCTGTGGCACAGCTAAAATTCTAACCCAGGTCTTCTCACTCCAAAATCCAGTAGATTTTTCATTGTCTCATGCTGCAAATGAATTTCTATGCTAGACACTGTGCTAGGATCCCGGTACACAGAGACAAATATAAAACTCTTCCTGCTCTCAAGGTGCTTATATTCTACTAGAGTGGGGAGGGGCAGATTGACATGTATGCAGATAAGTATTTACAGGATAATTTGGAGAGAAAGAATGAAACACTAAAAACCAGGGAGATCAAACTTGAAGGAAGTTAGGGATTCTAAGAGAAAGAGGTAAGGTGGGAGTAGATTCTTTCCCAACATTTGGACCCAGAGAGCCAGAGAATGTCAGAGCTAGAAGTAGAGAATGAAAAGGTTGAAAGGGACATTGGAATAATAAAAACAAGATGTTAATGCTAGGAAGGACTCTAGAGATTAGCTGGTCTCATCTCTTTGTTTTGGGTCCCATCTTATTTCCTTATTAGGTTAAGCTCCTCCAGTGATTGGCAAGGGTTAGTTAGCTAGATAATACTTATCTGCCTCCTAGACTCTTGGGGGCCAGCATGGAGACCTACATACAGTTGGTGCTCATGGAATGTTTGTTGAAAAAATGGATTAAAACAAAACAAAACAAGAGAGGTTACTCTCTTCCTTTGGCTCAGTTCTCTTTTCTATTTCACCAAGACTTTTGCCCAGATGAAGAGCAACTTATATGGAATGAATTTATTTGATCAAATCTTTCTTAGGCTGGCACTTGTTGTAGAGTCATTTTTCAGTTATGCCCAGCTTTTTGTGATCTGTTGGGGGTTTTCTTGACAAAGACACTGGAGTGATTTGCTATTTCCTTCTCTAGCACATTTTACAGAAGAGGAAACTGAGGCAAACAGGATTAAATGACTTAACCATGGTTACGTAACTAATTAGTGTCTGCAGCTGGGTCTAGACTCAAGACGATGATTCTTCCTGATTCCAGTTCAGGCTGCCCCTGACACCTGTTAGCTTCCAGGAAAAACTGCCAAATATGATTATGCATGGATAGTAGGTGTGTGATTCAGTTTCTCTACTGTATGGACATCTATATATATGTTTATGGTAATGTGTCTACTTGCATGTCTATGAATGATTACTTATGTAAATGCATAGGTGAAAGGATGTGAGTGAATATGGGTCCAAGTTTGTTTGTACATGTGCTCCTAGTAGCATAAGCTCCTTGAGAGTAGAGATCATCTCTATTTTTGTCTTTCTATCTCCTCCACCTGTAACGGTGGCACATAGTGGGTACTCAACAAATGATCATTTAATGGATGGATTTATTCCAGCTCCCATGAGATCTATCAGTCTTAGTTACTGACCCTGCCATGACAATGAAGAAGTCTAGACGGTTCCATGTGTCTCCCAGGTAACACTTCTGGCCGAAGATCCCCAGGGCAACCATCTTGATGACCATTTCCACAGCAAGAAGGCAAAGATGAAGTCATCAAATGCCTAAATTGGTAAAGGAAAAGAAGAGACCAATGTGAATAACCTCCTTTTTTTTACTGTGACAGAGGAGCAGATGTTCCTACACATATAGTTCCTATAGTCATTTTATGTTTAAACCAGGTTAAAGGATTGTCTATGGAAAATTTTGTCTAACTTTATTATGGGACCCTCCTTTCTCCCTCTCCTCCCCTTATGTATCCCATTTCATATTTTGTGTCTATTAAAAAAGATGCCAACTAATTCGACTATTTATTAAACACATGCATGATCATTGTTCTAATTTATTAAAACTAATGCACATGACTGATGAAAAAAAGACACATTGGGACCCAATTGCCATACCCCAGTGGTTTTTGCATGGTCTCTGTGTGAATAACTGTTTATCACTCAGTTTACAAGTGCTTCAGATAAGAATGGAAATTGTTTTTTAAAGCTCAACTTACCAGATTCCATCATGGGGGTGGGAGGCTCTCTTAAAGAGTGCTTTGGGATCTGACATCATGGAATCATAGGATTTAGAATTGAGAGGGACCTCATTCACCATTTAGTATAACCTCTTTATCATACAGATGAGGAAAGGAGACCACAAAAGGGAATAATTTACCCAATGTTGCCTAGTTACCAACTAGCAAAATCTAGAATTTGAATCTGAGTCCCCTAAACCCCATTCTTTTCACTAGACCCCCATCCTACCTCCAGGATATTGCAGCGCTCTGATTGGCATTCCACATCCTCACAGGGCTGGAACATGCCCAAAGTCACGCAGTTCAGAAGGATGACCAGCATGCTAACATGCTCGAACCAGGTACAGGTCAAAGTTAAGGAGAACAATAGTTGGAAACAGACCAAGGTAATTATGACATTCTGCACCTAAGCCCAGATGAAAATAAGGAAGAAAAGACGTAGGAAGTGTTTGAACCCAGGGTCAGCCCTAGATCCATATAATGATCCATATAATGAATGTGGCTGTTGACATTGCATGGAGATATGGAAAGACATTCCTGCCAGTCAATAAGGTTCACATCATCATCATCATCATCATCATCATCATCATCATCATCATCATCATCTTCATTTATTTAACACTTTAAGACAGTGGTCCTCAAACTTTTAAAATAGGGGGCCAGTTCACTGTCCTTCAGACTGTGGGAGGGCCAGACTATAGTAAAAACAAAATCTCACACTGTCTCCACTCCTCAGCCCATTTGCCATAACCCTGTAGTATATGAAGGTAATGATTATTATTGTTCTATAAAAAATGATGAACAAGCTGATTTTAGAAAAACCTGGAAAGATTTACATGAATCGATACTGAATGAAACAAGTAGAACCAGGAATACGTAACAGCAAGATTGTGCCATGATTCTGGGTAAGTTATTTATTATTACTTGCTTTTTTTCAGTGGTTCAATGATCCAGGGTAATCCCAATAAATTTTGGATAGAAAACACCATCCGCATCCAGAAAGAGAACTATGGAGATTGAATATAATTCAACACATGCTATGTTCACTTCTTTTTTGTTTTTTTCTCTTATGGTTTTTCCCTTTTGTTCTGACATTTCTCTCCCAACATGATTCATAAAGAAATGTATATTTAAAAGTTAATATGCATGTAAAACCAGAAAATAAAACAATAGAAAAATTTGAAAATAATAATTTTGAAAAAGAAAAGTCATTAAGCAGCAATATACCTAATTAAATATACTTTGCCACATTTAAATAAAGTCCATATAATACTAGATGTGTCATGCCTCTGATAAATGTACTGACTGGGCTGTGAAACTCTGGCCAAGTCACATAATCTCTCAATACTCTTAATTAACTAAGATATTAAGCTGAAAAATTGAAAGGTGACACCGCACTGGTAGAAGAAGGTTTGTTACCTGGCAGTTCCTTATATTAATGAAATCATAGATCTAGTTCCTCTCTTTGACCTTCTCTCATAAAATGTTATTATATAAAGTTTCTCAGTTACTCTCTCCAAGCCCTAGTTCACAATATTTGCTTATCCATTCACCTTCATTTATTTTGGCTCTTATAAGGTCACTTAGCATGTCCTCTTCTCTGGTTTTATTTTATTTTTTTACTTTTCTTATTTCATCAAGGTCTTTCCAGAATTGTTTATATTAATTATATTTGTCTTTCTTAATTGCATTATAGGATTCTATTCTATTAATGTACTTCAGCATAATTTATTTATATATTCTCCTATTGTTGGACCTTTAGGTTGTTTTCAGTATTTTTTTTCTTTTCCTTTTTTGCAATTACAAATAATGTTGCTATAAAAATCTATGAATAGATGTCATTTTTTGTTTGTTTTTGATAACACTTGAAAGGGTATATTCCCAACAATGGGATTGTTGTGTCAAAGGGTGTGATTATATTTGTAACTTTTACTTTATGCCGGCAGATTGCTCTCCAAACAAAGTCTATAAGTTTTTTTTTTCCCCCGTGAATATGTTTATGAGATCATTCATTGTTTTATAATTATTCATGCTGGCTGTCTTTCTTCCCCACCCCCATTCTTTCCTACAATTTAGTTGTTGAGGATTTGTTACATGAGGGATCATTTCATTCTTTGTCTTTGCATCCTAATGCCTAGCACAGTGTTTGGCATACAGTGGATTTAATAAATGATTGTTGGTTGATTGATAAACTAATCAAGAGCTGGGAGGGAATGTAGATACTGAGTAATCTAACTCCTTCATTTTAGAAAGCACATAATCAATCAATCAGCAAGCATTTATTAAGCATCTCTCATGTGCCAGACACTGTGCTAGATGATGGAATTACAAAGGCAGAAAAAATTAGGAAGAACATGAAGATTTAAAAAGAAATGACTTGCTCATGGACTGGAAGGATGACTAGGAGCCAGTTTTTTAAAAAATGAACTATCAGACAGAGGATATCCTGGGAATTGTGGATAAATGTATAGTTCTGCACCAGCCTAGGCTCTCTGCAGTACAGACTACAAAATATATTCCCCCTTTCAATTATCTGGGTAACCATGGCAACTAAGGAACAAATAAGGTGTGCTTTTCTTGTAAGCTAATTAAATACCAAATGATTATGTGAAATATGAGTCAATTACTATTTATCATCCAGCAAAATCTCAGCCTATATATATATATGTATATATTTACTCAATAGTATTTTATTTTTCCAAATTCATGCAAAGAGTTTTTAACATTCTTGTTCCAATTTTTTCTCCCTCCCTTCCTCCAAGAAGCAAGCAGTTCTATATTAATTAAATGTGTGCAATTCCTCTAAACACATTTCCGTATTTGTCATTCAGTCTATATTTTCAATCACATATCAGCTAATCAATCAATGTTTAATATGGTATGGAGTCCAACTTCCTACTCTTTCTGAGGACCCTTCTCAAAGGGAGTAACTGCTAAGTTCTTAGTTCTGTGCCTTGGCTGTCCCTTGGTGACCTCATACCCCTTAAAAGGGCAAGGGTAGAAGTCAGTCGATGGCTGAGGAAGAATTTTATCCAGGTTTCTCTTGGGTTAATTGGATGACTGACATCTCCCTGTCAAGTGCCCCTCTGGGGCACAGGTTCACTCTAATAATACTGAGAAGAAACAACTCTAGTTGAAAGTCACAGATTGTTACACATTCTTTGTATTTGTTGAACCTAGACACACGGGATCCCCTTGAATTGAATAACAGAAGGAGTCCTGGGCTGGCTCTTAGGATGATTAGGTTACAATCCTGATTCTGCAACTAATTGTTTGTATGACCCTTGGTAATTCATTGTATCTCTGCATATTTGTTTTTTCTCTAAACAGTGAACAATGTTGGACTTGAACTGAGCTCAAATTTGGCCTTAGACATTTATTAGTTGTGAGACCCTGGGGAAGTCACTTAATTTCTTTCTGCATCAATTTCCTCATTTGTAAAATAGGAATAATAACAGTACCTGTCTCCTAGGGTTGTTGTGAAGATCAAATGAGATATTTGTAAAGTTCTTTGCTATATAGGGATAAAGACTGAACCTGTGATGTCACTGCTATAGAGAACATTTAGGGGAATAATTTCCTTGATTATATTGACACCTTTGCTTCAACTGGTATTCTTAGAATTGCCTAGAGCGCTGAGGATAATTGACTTGATTGTCACATAGCCTGTATGTATTAGTCAAGACTTGAACCTAGACTTTCCTAGATTTGAGACTGTCTCTATCTACTTCATCATACCACTCATCCTTTTCTTGTTCACAGGATGTTTTGAGGAGCAAGTGAGATCATAAGTGTAAAATTGATTTTTAAATTATAAAGCATGGAACCTATGAGATAGCATTAGATCCAATTACAATCATTTGAGTGAGGGACAGAACAGATTTCACTGTCTTTGGTGATAATATTTGAATAGGCTTCATAATGGAAATATTGTTCCTTGAAAACTGACTTTTATTTTTTTTCTTTTTCTCCATTTGAATTTCTCATTTTGCCTCTACCTCCATGTCTCTGTGTTCATTTGTCTTCCACTTTGTTTCTCTATTGTTTTGTTTAGCTGCCTTTTCTCTCTGTCTTCCTCTCCTTCCATGTTCTTTTCTCCCTTTCCCTACTCCTTCCATCTCTATCCCTTAACTGACCACAGATTAAGCTGAAAATCACCTTGTATAAAGATATTTTTACATGTAAGATATTTGAAAGGCTCTTTTGAGTCCAGGGTTGTTCAAAAGAAAGGAAGTTTGGAAAGTTAGGGTATCTTCAAAGCCAAATGAGATCATTAGAAGCATTAAAGAGGTAGTCAGCACCATTGTCTGAGATTATGGGAAAGCTTTGAGAAGTTGGCTGATTCAGCACTGGGGCACTGGAAAGCAGTGAACACATAGCAGATTCATATTGCACTTAGGTAGGCCAATGTTAAGGAGAATAGTTAAGAAGGAAATGGGGGTTATTGATATGGGGTGATTGAATAAGACTAGCTGACTTTAGTGAATTTGGGAAGTTTGGATTTTCGGAGACAAGAAAGTATGACCCAGATGAGTCTTTGGAGTATGAAAGGGTTAACACATACAGCTTTTGGGGCTTCTCAAGGAGAACATTTCCTGACATATTTAAACTCCTCTGGCTGTCTTTCATGATGTTCCATGTCTCTTTTCCAGTGCTGTAACTGAAAGGCATGTATTCAAGGATGTGTTCTTATCTGAGGGTCACTCCTGTAAATATCCAGCATTTTTTGGCAATGATTGGTAACATTTCCACATGACTGGGAAATCAATCTTTCCAGAAAGGGGTGAGTTTGTGATAGGGAGACCTTTCAGGGCAATTTCAGCTACATTTTTGATATGGCAGTTGTTTTGAGACTCTGCCCCCTTACCCTACAGGTGTATTTTGAGAGCCCAGATGTCCTTGTCTGAGGAATGCTTTTAACTGCAAATGGAGCGCCAATGATTCATGACCCACACAGCAAATGACATTCAGCAGGTATTTTGGTTAAGCAGGCTCTCAAGTGGCCCATGCAGATAAACCCCCTAAGTCAGTGCTCATTAGGAGAAGTAATGAACTTGGCTAGTGATGGATAAGGAAAGCTTTATCAGGTGGCACCCAGTGACAGCAGCTGAGAGCAGAACTATTCCTGACTATATAGGGCTAGGAGTCAGGAAAAATGCTGGAATAAATGGGTCTAGCTGATAGAATGACCAGACTATCTCCTTCCTTTTGAATTGCCCAAGCTGGGGCCACTTAATTCTCCTCTTCAGGCAGTGTGCTGTGCCAAGCAGACAATATAGAAGGGCAGAAGTACATAATAAGTGCTTAATAAATGCTTTTTGATTTGTCTTGATCTGAAGAGGGAAAGATGATTACTTAAAGGCACACAAGTAGGTGGGAAGGAAAGAAACATTTATTAAATTCCTACTGTGTATCTTGAACTTTATAAATATTATTTAATTGGATTGTCAACCATGGGAGGTAGGTGATGTTATTATTCCCATTTATAGTTAAGAAAACTGAGAAAGAAAGATGCTAACTGCTAGTCAGGGTCATTTAGCTAGTAAATGTCTGGGCTGAATTTTAACTAGAGTCTTCCTAAGTCCAGGTTATGCTCTCTCTACCTCTTATGACCCCCTTGAACATATAAATTAATCATTTACTATGTTCCATGAGAGTACAATGCTAGGCACTGGTAATACAAAGAGTTCGTATTCTAATAGGGAGAGACAACACATATAAAAGATTCCAGTTGCAGGGCAGATGGAAAGTCCTAGTAATCCTTGGGGGGCTATGGCAAAGCAGATGGAAATCTATCTTCTCTAGTGTCATTTCCACTGATAAAATCATATGAGTTTCTGATGCTGAACAATTTGACAGTGCTATGTTCCTACTGCCAAAATACTAATGTATTCTAATACCAGTGTCCCAACTCCTACATTCTGCAAGAAGCCTGATACTTTGCAGACTTTTTAAAATCACAAAGATAGATCACCAGAAGGGTCTTCAGCTTGAAAGCATCTTCCCTTTCACTATCTGCCCAAATACCTGAAATTTCACCATTAGAATGATAGCTTTCTAGCATTTAAATATAGCACTAAAGAGCTATCATTACAAACTCCCTTTCTTTGGGACAAAACTCTTTCCTTTTTTAGGACATCTTTTGAGAATCCAAGCCTCCTGGAGGGAAGCATATTTGGGACCCAGGATCTCAGGGTGACTGAACTTATTCCCCATAAGAAGGTCAAAAGCAGTCTTAAAGCCATGGAACCCAAGGAAGAAGGTAGGACAAGGACACAGAAATGAAAAGACAGAAGATGACCAGTGCCATTTCCATGAAAGAGAGAGGTGGGTGCCATTCCTACCTTCTCCATAATCTGAGTTAACCACACTCTTCTTTGGTAATGTCAATGTCACTTTCTATAAGATGTGGAGAATAACCCATTTCTGTCTCCCTTTGCAGGATTGTTATGAAGTCAAGTCAGGTAATAGATAGAAGATGCATTGAAAATTCTAAGAAGAGTGAGTAATAATGATGTAGATCACTTTTGACAAATGGCCTCATTATTCATTCATCTAGTATCCTCTAGGCATCATTATCCCCCCAACTGTAGAGGAGGTCTTCTGAGTTAGAGCTGAGTGAAGTCCTCCCCAAGACAAACTGCTCTGACAGTGAAGTTTGTGAATATTTGCCTGAAGATGATGCTTTCTAGGCCATTTATAGTCATATGAAAAAATGCTATAAATCACTATTGATTAGAGAAATGCAAATTAAAATAACTCCAAGGCACCTCCTCATACCTAGAAGAATGGCTAAGATGACAGGAAAAAATAATGATAAATATTGGAGAGGATGTGGGGAAACTGGGACATTAATGCATTGCTAGTAGAGTTGTGAACTGATTCAACCATTCTGGAGAACAATTTGGAACTATGCCCAAAAAGCTATATTGGAATATTTTGTTCTATAAGAAATGATAAGCAGACTGATTTCAGAAAAGCCTGTAAAGACTTACATAAACAGATGCTGATCAAAGCTAGCAGAACCAGGAAAACATACACAGTAACAGCAAGATTATGTAATGAACAATGATGATAGACTGGGCTCTTAATTCAGTGATCCAAGGCAATCTCAATAAACTTTGTATGGAAAATGCCTTCTTCCAGAGAGAAAACTATGGAGACTGAATGTGGTTTAAAGCATAGTATTTTCACCTTTTTTTTTTCTTTCTCATGGTTTTTCACTTTTTTTCCCGTTTTTCTTTTCCAACGAAACTCTATGGAAATAAGTAAAAAAAGAATACATATATAATCTAAAAATAAAATTTAAAAAAGGTGATGCTTTGTGGTTGTCTATTCAAATCATAATATGACATCAACAGTTCAGATATTGGAATTAGAAGAGCTAGGTTTGAATCTTGGCTATTCTATTGAATCAGGTGACCTTCACCAAATCACCTAATTTCTTTTTAGTTTCCTTATCTGCAAAAAGGGCTTGAATTAAAATAATTTCTAAGTGTCCTTTTGACTCTAAATCCTATGAAATCTCTTAATCAGATACCCTACAACAATTCTGGTTAGAAACTCCACCATATGATTCTGC
This sequence comes from Sminthopsis crassicaudata, assembly GCF_048593235.1. Classification (NCBI taxonomy): domain Eukaryota; kingdom Metazoa; phylum Chordata; class Mammalia; order Dasyuromorphia; family Dasyuridae; genus Sminthopsis; species Sminthopsis crassicaudata. The sequence goes on from NC_133617.1 coordinate 390,839,451, forward strand.
TTTCCCTAGAGCACTCCCTGGATTTGCAATATAAAGGGAAAAAGCTCATACAATTATAGGAATATAATCACCAATTAATTAGGAAGATTTCTCAAGGTCCTTGTTAGAATGCCATAAGGCATTACCATTAAGACCTACTCCCAAATCCGTGGAGGGACCTCTGTAGTCATGCTTCTGCTGGGGCTAGAGGTAAAGTCTCCTCAGCATTGAAGAAAGCATGGGGACAGGGGGATGCTGCTGCTGTGTTTGTCTGGGGAGTCATAGGAGAGATTGGGATAGAAATATTGATTCAAAGACCTGGTGGTTGATCTTCAGATAACAATAAGGGAAGGGAGAGGTGTGTGTGTGTGTGTGTGTGTGTGTGTGTGTGTGTGTGTGTGTGTGTGTGTGTGAGAGAGAGAGAGAGAGAGAGAGAGAGAGAGAGAGAGAGAGAGACAGAGACAGACAGAGACAGAGACAGAGACAGACAGACAGAGAGAGAGAGGGAGACAGAGACAGAGACAGAGACAGAGAGAGACAGAGAGAGACAGAGACAGAGAGAGAGAGAGAGAGAGAGAGAGAGAGAGAGAGAGAGAGACAGTGTGAGAGAGAGACAGAGACAGAGACAGAGACAGAGACAGAGACAGAGAAGGAGAGGGAGAGAACAGAAGATGTTCTTTTTGTGCTTCCTTTCATGAATTCTCCCAGGGTACCAGAATTCCTAACTGTGGTTTTGCCTCACTGGATCTGTCTTCCTACTTGTTATCTGGAGGTAGGATGGGGATGGGATGTGGTTGGCTAGATGATCTAGAAATCTCCTTCCATATTTGACATTTTGTGGTTATATATAAAACGGTGCTAGAAGAGGCTAGAGAGATACAGGGAGACAGATTTGGGTTTGTCAGAGTCAGAATGAGGGGTTAAAAGTAAAATGGGTGACGTCTGTAAGACCTCTGGTGTATGGTGGAACAAAGGCTCTCTACTATTTACTCTAAGTCATATGTTGCTGAGACTTCTCCTTCCCCCCACTTCTTTCAAATGATTCACAGAAACTTCTCCCAAATTCATCACGATATCACGTTGTGTATTCTATATGGGCTGGGGGCCAAAAACAACACCCGCTCTTATTTTCAATTCTGTAAAAACACTTCATCAATAATGTTCAGCTGCTGTTCTTGGGAATAACCACAGGGGTACGGGGAGAGTCCATCGTCCATAATGAGCTGGCATGTGGGCATCTCATTTGCAGCCCCTCCCCCTCTCCCACTTTGGCAGCATCTGCTGAAATAGTATTACACAACTGAAAGTGCATTTTCCTGGGCATCAGATTCCTAGGGTCCAGGCCCAGCTCTGCTGCTCACCTGTCTGTGATTCTATGCAAATTTCTTCTCCTCTCAGGGTCCAATGGGTAGAAAGGAGCCCTGTGTTTGAAGACCATAGTCTTCTTAGGGGATCAAATCTTGGCTCTAACAGTTACAACCTATGCTATCTTGAGTGGGTCACTTAGGATTTTGGGGTCTCCTGACTCCATGATCCAGGGATCTTTGTATTATAACCAGAACATAATGATTAGATGCAATCCCTTCAGCAGCTGTATATCCCCAGGCCTTTGTCCGAGGTAGCACCCACTCTAGCTGGGCCTCAGTCCCTACAATGTGCCCAGAACGGATCTCCCCAAGAAGATATAACTTATTTTTACTCTCAAATCTTATATTCTGTATGGTTTCTGAGCATTGCTAGTTGTTGGGTAGTGGTGGAAATTTGTGTGTGTGTGTGTGTGTGTGTGTGTGTGTGTGTGTGTGTGTGTGTGTGGTGGCAAGGGTCACATTTTCTTAAATGTCCTTCCCTTCTCATTAGTCTCAAATCTAAATATAGGGATGCATTTAATGATGATGATCAACAATTCAACTGAGCTCAATTCAGCACATGTTTATGGAGTATTTACAATATAGCACAAGAGTGTATGCTAAATTTGGGGGCAATACAAATAGACATATATAAAGTAGATACACTACAGACCATAATCAAAGCCTTTCTGTCTTGGCAGGATTGGGCCTTTCTTTGCATGAACTTTGCCAACTTGGAGGCACCTCCACACTATGAAGACACTTACATCAGAGAACTTTTATGTTCTTAAATGTGGGTTGAATAGAATAGAATAGAATAGAATAGAATAGAAGCTCCTCAAGGGCAAGAATATAAATTTTTTTTGGTCTTTTTATCCTCAGCATTTAACACTGTATATAGTACATTTACTGTAAAATTTAGTAAAATCTTATTGAATTTAATTAAGCTGTGTTGAATTCAGTTGAATTATTATGTAGCATTCTTTATATGTTTACCCTCAAGTTAAGGATAAGGAGGAAGGAATTTTCTCACTCTGCCCATCCTCCCAAAGCCACAGGACATCAAAATTGAGCATGGGGCATGGAAGGGAAGGAGTTGAAAAGCAGAGGCATGAATGTGTGAGGATGTGAGTCTCACAAACTTCATCCAACGTCAACACTCAGAGCTGTTTGTTGTATTCTCCATCTGTAGAGGAGGAAGTACAAGCCCAGCCCAGTGGCTTTGAAGTTGGAGACTGAATGAAAAGACAGGCTAATTGCATAGAGGCTGGCCACAAGGGCTGCTGGAAAGAAGAGACTGGTATAAAATAGTTCTTCAGGTTCCACCAGGTCTGACAATTTATACACCTAATTCTGACACTTCCCTTTTCACTCCATCAGAAATTCAATGTGAATCAAGATTGCTGAGTTCTCTAAGGGGGTTTCTTTTTTCTACTCTAGGTCTGAGATTTTGTATCTCCTCCTCAAACTTCATCCCCCAGAGTGATTTAACAGTGAAAACCCTCAGCATTGATTGATTCAACAAAGCATGTCAGAACTCAAAAGGGTCCTTAGAAAGTACAAGCCAGAATGTCAGAGCTGAAAGGAGAAATAGAACATAGAATGTTGGAGCTAGAGGACCCTAGAGATCATTTAGCCCCAAACACTCATTTTGCAGATATATAAAGTCCAGAAAAGGGGAGGAATCAGTTTAAGATCAGACAGTGAATAAGTGACATAATCAGGACTGGAATCCAGGCTTCCTGACTCCCTGATCGAGCCTCTTTCCATTATATCATGCTGCCTCATATTGATTAGCAGGTTATCACAAATGGGCTCACAATCTTTAAATGGTAAAGCTGTTACATCAATGAAACGGACTTTGGCCAGGCCCTTCTCTGACCCCTACTAAATCAAGGTTGTTTACAGGAATTAGGATTAAAAAGTACTCTCTAAGGACAAATAGCATAGTGGAAAATTATGTGGGAAAAAACTAAAAAATAAGGAAGGACAAAGAATGTAGATACATATAGGTTCAAGTTGCCTTAAAGTACATAAGCCTGTTTTGACTCCTGGATTAACTTGGCACCATGAAGTTTTGTGTATAAAAACCTTCTCTGGAAAGGAGTCATCATTCGTCTGACTTGGCAAAATCCTTTTGAAGGATGATGTTTCTCCTGAGATTGAGGACATTTCTTTTGTGAAGAATGAGGGAGGCTAATTTTCAGCATATATCCTTATTTGCTAATATCCTTATATTCTTTTAAATTTTAATAAAAATATAATTATTTACTTTTTTTAGTCTGAGTGCTCGTTCCAACCACATTTGGAACCTGAGACCACTCGCTATAACAATGACAAATTACTATAGACTATCCCTACTTCCAGGGTGTCTTCTTGGATAACAACAATGAAATGATCAAGAGAAAAGGTAAAAAAAAAAAAAAAAAAGAAAAAAAGTTCACATACTTTGGTCCATAATTGCATATACTTAAGAAATTAACAAGTGAAAGCTTTAGGTCATCTAATATTCCCTGGTTAATATTATGGAGTGATGAACATGTGAATATTTAATTTTATCTGCTTTCATAAAGCTCATTCACTCCATGGAATACTATTGTGCTATAAGAAATGACATGCAATTTTGTTTTCTTTCTCATTTTTTCTTTTTTGATCTGATTTTTCTTCTGCAGCATGATAATTGTGGAAATATGTATAGAATAATTATACATGTTTAACATATATTGGATTGCTTTCTGCCTAGCGGTGGAGGGAAGGGAAGGAAAAAATTTGAAACACAGGGTTTTGCAAAGTGAATATTGAAAATTATTTACACATATTTTTCGAAAATAAAAAGTTTTAGTAAAAAAAAGAAATGACATGCAAGATGCTTTTAGAAAAACCTGGAAAGACTTACATGAACTTATACAAGGTGAAGTGAGTAGAACTAGGAGAACATTGTACATAATAATAGCAATATGAGGTTCAAGTGTGAATGATTTAATTATTTTTAGCAATATAATAATCTAAGACAGTTAAATGAAAAATGCTATCATCTATCTTCAAAGAAAGACTGATGAAGTCTGAGTGCAAATTGAAATATATATTTTTAAAACTTTATTTTTTCTTGGGTCTGTATTTTCTTTCACAATATGACTGATATGGAAATATATTTTTTCATGAATGCAGAACTTAGGTCAACGAATTCTGAATCCAGTATTATTTCTTCTGTACTATACTATATTCAAGCACTCTTTCTGTCCTGAGTTAGAGTCAATATTGAAAATGTGGGAATATCAATCTTCATAGTATTCTGGAATCTCAGAGCTGGAAGTGATCTCATAGGTCACATATGCTTAGATATGTGTTAGAACAGATGACCTTTGAGTTCTCCCATCTTGATAGGTCTGAGTTTCCATTATTCCTACTCTCCTTGACCTTTAAGGTCAAGGAGGAAAGGCAATCCCAGGGAAAAAATGGTGGCACAGACTCCTATCTGGCTATTTTCATTCCTCTCCCTACATCAGGGCAGAGGATTAACAGTCTTTCAGAGGTTAGGCAGTAGTGCTTAATTTTTGAGGGCAAGTCTTTCCTGATCCCAGTCTATCCCATTCTGCCAGTTAGAGATTCATAGAAATATAGACTGCCCAAACTAGATGTGACCTTAGAAGTCTATAGCACAGCTCCTTATTTCACAGAGAAGGAATATGAACAGCAGAGAAAGTGACTAATACATGACTAACTTGAGTTAGTGACAAGGGAAGGACATGCAACTAGATTGCCTAACTTCTAGAATTACTGAGTTTTGGAGTTCAATGGGCTTTTTTTTTCCTGATCAGTTCTTGTCAGAAAGCATGGATCCTTTTCATATTATTCTGGACAAATAATCATCCAGTCTTTATCTGCAGTCTTCCAGTGATGAAGAACTAAATATCTAAATTCCATTGTTGAACATCTTTTTCTACCTCATTCTATTTATTTGGCTCAGTGTTGTTGTTGCCCAGTCACATAAGACTTTTTGTGACCCTTTTTTGGGTTTTATTGGCAAAGATACTGGAAAGGCTCACTATTTTCTTCTTTGGCTCATTTTACAGGTGGGAAAACCGAGGCAAATAGAAAGAAGTCAGATTTGAACCAGGAAGATGGAAAACCATTCCAGTTTCTTTGCCAAGAACATCCCAAATGAGGTCATTAGAGTGAGATGTGACTGAACAACAGCAAATGCAACTACCTTCTGGAGGTTTAAACCTTCTCGTTCCATTCCTACTCCTTTTTCTCCTCCTCCTCATTCATATTTTTATAATAATTGCTTTTAGCAAAGATATTTTCCAGGAAACGTGGTAGGTAGTACCATTATTATTAGATCCATTTTAAAACTGACATTGAGCCTCACAGAGAGTGTAATATGTCCATGCTCACATCACTAGTAAGTGTTGTACTTTGAAGTAGGACTTTACATCTATATCACAATCCCTTGTGGAAAAAGTTGCAACCTTCAGCGTTATATTGAGACCTTTCTATGTATGACAGTCTCTAAAGGATTAATCAACAAACAGTAGGGACAAATTGGTAACTTTTTTCTATTCCTTCCACAATGGAAGTTTCTAGTGGATCATACATATAGAACTGAGATGATACAAAGGGAACTGAGAAATCACCTAGTCCAACTACATCATTTTACAGATGTAAATTGTGGCCTTGAGAGGTGAACTTGTCCAAGGTCATACAGACAGTAAACATCTGAAGTAGGATCTGAGTCCTTCTAACTCCTATTCTGTACAGCACATTGGTACTCACTCATGGTCCTCATTAAAGCAGAGCTGGAAAGGATTATGACATAGAAAAAGAAAGGAAGGAAGTAGGCAGTAAAAATCCTATTAAATTTCCAACACAGTCCTTAGACAAACTGGGGACTTTCCTTAAGGAATCCCAGATTGGAACCAAGAGAAGCAGTATCTGAACCCAGCACCAATGCTCCAATAACTCTGATTAGCCACGGAAATGTCATCTCCATCTCTATGTCTCAATTTCTTACTCTGCTAGATGGGGATAATAAATTATATTCTGTCATATCTGAAGCTCAGAGAACAAAAGTTACCTTAGCTCAAAGCACAAAGCTAGAAGGATATAACGGAATCAGGACTAAAATTCAGATCTCTTGATTCCCAGTCTTAGATCAATTAAACTGGTATGACCTTTAAATCAATGGAATCTCTTAAGATTGCATTGAGGGGGATGTATCAGCTCTCACTAGAGCACTAATAAATTGCTCAATTAAAGCAAGAGCAAAAATAAAGAAATCAGCAAGGTTTAAAACCAGTTTATAGCTGTTGACAGCAGGCAATCAGCCAGCAATTATTAAGCACTTACTATATGCCAGGCATTTTAAGTGTGGTAAAGAACTTTTGGATGAACAGATCCTTTATTGATTCCCTTGTTTTGCTGATTACCAGGATCCCCTTTAATTTTCCATTGTTTCATTCCAAATCAGTAGTTTATCACTGAAATTCATCTCCTTCTCCACCAGTTCCCATCCTCCAGTGCTCAGCCCAGTCTGTGCTGACATAGACAAGAGTAGGGTTGAAATTTTATGTCATCCAAATCTTCTAATTTTATGGGGCAAGAAACTGTGTGTTAGCAAAGGTCACAACAACAGTAACTGGGAGAGCAAGCACTTGAACCTGACTGGGTCTTTCAATGTCAAATCCTGTGCTTTCTACACTATGGCTCATTGTCCTGATTCCCCCAGCCTACAGAGAAGGGGATGGCTAAGTAGGAACTTTCATAGATGAGGAAACTGCATCCAAGAGAGGTTGTATCAGGTATCTGCATCAGAAACAGGGTGGGAATAGATTGTAATTTATTCAAACCCTGTGCTGTCAACTAGGATAAGGATGTTTAGGATGAAGGAAAACAAGCAAACAAACCCAAGCTGACTTTGATAGGAAGCACATGGATTTCTTAATCACAACTGCCTCTTAGGTAACTGTTGTCTTTACAATCACATCTCCCATTCTCTCTGTACACATAGCTACTGCTCTAAACAGGCAGGAATGAGTTACTTAATTTTCTGATTCTGGATCTTTGGTCTCAAAGACCTTCTTAGTAGAAATACTTCCTTCTCTCACTTCCCCAACCCACCTACATTTTCTTTTCCTTCAAGGTCCTACTCAGGATCCCTCTTCTCCCCAGCAACTGTGGCTCATTCTGAATTTGTTTCCATTTCCACTGCTGTCAGCCTAGCTCACACTCTAATCACATTGAGCCAGGACTATTGTCAAAATCTGCTTTCTGGTCTCTTGGCCTCTAGTCTCTCCCCATTTAATCCCACGTGCATGCTATCAAATGAAGCTTTCTAATTCATCACTGTCTGATTTGCTCATCCCCCAGGTCAGAAACTTTCAGGAGCTTCTTACTGCCAACAGAATAAAGAAGCTTGTACCTGAAGGCTTTCTATAATCCATCTCCCACTGACCTTTTTCCATAGTACCTCACTTTTATGCATTTCAACCAAAGTGGACTAGTCCCCATTCCTTCTTCTCATCTAAGCAGGCCAAGTGTGGGTTTACTGACCCATCTCTACCTATTGAAAAAAATTCCCTTTCTCAGGACCCAGAACAAATGCCAGGTCCATGAAGTTTGTCCAATTCACTTCTCTCTTTCCCTCCCTCTCCCGCCCATCCCTATCCCATTTGGGATATGTCCTTACTTAGATTTCTAATTTCTTTTTGTTTACCTTTCCAAATACACTTGAATATCACATTCTAAAATGCATTAAAATTAACATGTCTCATACTCCTACTAGTTTATGAGGTCCTGGAAGTCAAGGACTGTGTCTTGCACCTAGGCTTGGTGCCTTGCACACTTTAGGTACTTAAGGAATTGCAAGTTGTCGATACTTGTTTGGCTGAATTAGCACTTACAGTCTGAGATATACAGTCCATGTCATGAACACCTAAGATATCAAGTCCTGGACTCAAGAGAATGAGGCTATATCTCAATTCCAAGCTTTATACAGGCTCTCTTGTGGGCTTTACAGCTTGGGGGTTGGATACATTCATGTTTTCTCAAGATAGCGCAGCTTAATTCTGGCTGTTGATGTTGAAGATGTCTGGTCCTTTCCTTTGGGAAGAGATGATGGAAGAAAGTTTATATTCTTAGCATTCTACCTCCTGGATTTTTTCACTTGTAGCCAGGGCCCCACAAACATTGTCAAAGGAGTCAGGTTCCTGGTTTCTTATTTTTTCAAAGAATAAAATGAATTTCTTAGCAACAGGTGTGTCTGGAAAACCTTATCTCCCTTCCTGCAGGAGAGACATCATTTGTCCTTCTATGGAAACCTTTTGCTTTAATCCCAGAGAAGGATGGAATGCTATCTGTTAGCCCCATGGAACAAAGTGATATTGACCTGGGAAAGCTGCCTCCAAGAAGTGATTTTTTAAAAAAAAATCAGGTTCTTGAGATAAGAAAAAGAGGAAGCAGTTCCTGCTTCTTGACTCCCTTCTCCCTCATAACTACTTTGCATTCTTTTGTGTATATTTTGCATTTATGTTCATATATGTTGTCCCTTCCCCTAGTAAAATATAAATTTCTTTTGTTTATTTTTATGTCTCTAGTGCCTATCAAAGTGTTTGGTGGATAGAAGGCATTTAATAAATGCTTATTAAATCAAACACAAATGAAGTTTGAAAAGAGAGGAAAATATGCTAGATTCATTCATTTAAACATGTCTTGTGCATTCACAATGTATTCTGTTTACCTGTGATCATTTTTATCTCCCTTACTTGACTTTGAGTTTCTTGAGGTAAGGAATGCTCGTCTAGTTTATTGTATATTTCTTCTCAGATCAGAGAGCATAGCATTCTATACAGAATACTTATCTGTCTGCTGAATGAATGAGTGAATGAAGGGATTAACTTCCTGACTAGCCAGTTCATGTTGGAAGTGCCAAAGATAACTAAGATTGATTCCTCCTTTAGAAACTTTCTTATAGCCTTGCGGATGAAATAAAATAAAAGGATGTAAAATGAGGATATTAATAACTATAGAACAGGGTAGAATGTCATATGGGCTCTAGGTGGTACAATGGATAGAACATGGGCTTGGAATTTGAAAGACTCATCTTTATGAGTTCAAATCTGGCCTCAAGCACTTACTAACTGTATGACCCTAGGCAAGTCACTTTTCCCTGTTTGCCGCAGTTTCCTGATACATAAAATGAGCTGGAGAAGGAAATGGCAAATCATTCCAGTATCTCTGTCAAGAAAACTCCGCATGGTGTAATAATAAAGAATTGGACATGACTGAAAACAAATAACGAACAATGACAATAAACACAACAGAAACTTATAAGAGCTATAAGAGAGACACAAATATATATGAAGGCAGAGGAGTGATGACTCTCTTCTGGCCAGGGTTGTTCAGGGAAGATTACATTTGACAGATAGAGAAATTGAATAGAGAATATTTGAGTGAACAGGGAGGCATCAACAGGAGACGACATTCTGTTTCAGAGGGAATATTCTGAGTAAATTGAAATGTGGAACAAAGATGGAGAACAGTTTAATTTGGTTAGAGTATGGATGATATTAAAGAGAACAGTGAGAAACAAAGCTATAAAGATAGTGAGATGCCATGCTATGAAAAACCTTGAATGATACCCTAAGGATTGTGGACTTTATCTGTAAAAGATGAGGTGGATCTAAGAAGTCTGAGTGAGGAAAGTCTTGATAAGACTTTGTGGGGAATAGAAAGGAAGCTGGTTTTGAAGTCAATCAAAAGGTTTAAGGTGTACCTCTGATGTTTTATGGCTGTGAAGGCACCTCTCAGGGTCCCCAGGCAACTCTTTTTTTGGAGAGGATTTTCATTGGCTGAGGGAGTTTCCTCCCTGGGGAGTTCCCTGAGAGGATAAAAATCAGAGGCCCAGCACCACAATAATATATTACATGATCATATAATTTGAATTGTAAAGTTTTGTAGAAATCATTCAGTTCAATGTGACTCAAAAATCAGGAGTCCTGAATTTTAGCTCCATCCTTGACACCAATTATTAAGTACACTCATTTCCCCACTCTGTGTTTCAGTTTCTATACCTCATTTCCTACATTTTGCAAAATGAAGAAATATCTTCTTTTTTTGAGAGGCCAGGGAGATGCACTGGATAGACTTAGACCTGGAAGATTTGGAGATCACAATCCAGTGGCCTCATTTACAGAGGAGGAAGCTCAGAACCAGACAGGTGAAATGCTTTAACCATGACACATAATCTCCCACATAATCATGTAGCTCTTTGAAAGCAAGGACCTTCTTTTGCCTTTCTTTGCATTGCCAGAGCTAAGCATAGAATCTGGCACACAGTAGGTTCTTCATAAAGGTTTCCTAATTTTACTGCGCTACAACCATCTCTCAAGTAAAACTGGTCCTTGAAGCCTTTCACGCACTAATCTTCTGTGAATCTTTCAATCCCCCAAGACTGGAAGGGGTGACATAAACCAGGCTGGCAAGAAAGAAAAATCGTACTTTTAGACTGAAGGGCCTGCTCTGAAGAGGAGGAAATTGTGCTTTTTTAACTGAAGAAGCCATCTGGTCTTGGCACAGAAGGAGGTCTGCATTATGCTTATGCATGAATCAAAATGATTATTCTGTGGGTTGAGTTAGCCCAGAAATAACCTATTTCACAACTTTTCACTTAAAAAGTTATTAATAATGCCTTATAGACTCTTGGGTCTTGGGATCAAAAGGATGGCTAACTAGATACTTTTCCCAGTTGCTACTAACTTTCCCCACCCACCCCCACTTTACTAAAGGAGAATTATTCACCAGATGTAGAACAGTAATAGCTGAATCCACAAAACAAAAAACAGAGAAACCTAATACTTTTAATTACTTATTAACATCAAATTAATCAATTGATAAATGACTAAACATATCACTGATAGAATATCACTGTACTATAAGAAATGACAAGCAAGATAGTGTCAGAAAAACATGGAAAAACTTTCATGAACTGATGCAAAGTGAACTGAGCAGAACCAGGAGAACATTGCACATAGTAATAGCAATATTGAATGATGAACATATCATATGCATGTGTTGACTTAGTAATTCTCAGCAATACAATGATTTAAGACAGTCCTAACAGATTTACAATGAAGCATGCTATCTGCTTCCAGAAAAAGAATAGATATTGACTGAATGCAAACTGAAGCATGCTTTCTTTTTCTTTACTTCCTCTCCTCCCTTCTTCACTTCCTTCCTTCTTTCCTTCCTTCCTTCCTTCCTTCCTTCCTTCCTTCCTTCCTTCCTTCCTTCCTTCCTTCCTTCCTTCCTTCCTTCCTTCCTTCCTTCCTTCCTTCCTTCCTTCCTTCCTCCTTTCTTCCCTTCCTCCTTCCTTCTCTTCCACCGTTCGTTCGTTTGTTCCTTCCTTCCTTCCTCTTTCCTTCTTTCTCCCTTTCCCATTCCCCCTCTCTCTCCCTTCCTCCTTCTCTCCCTCTTCCTTCTTCTCTTCTCCCCCCTCTTCAAGTCTTCTTGTACAAAATGACTATTTGGAAATGTTTACATGTTTGCACATGTATAATATTTATCAGATTGTTTAATGTCTCAGGAAGTTTAAGGGGAGGGAGGGATAGAATTTGGAACTCAAACTTTTTTAAAAACCAAATGCTAAAAATTGTTTTCACATGTAATTAGGGGAAACTGAAACATTAGGAAAAAAACAGCAAATTAGAACACACTCAGCCTCCAACTCACCTTCCTCTACTTTTAGGCTCTGGAACCAAAACACAAATCAACTTACGACCTTATGCTTAGGTCATATGCTCAAAAATGAGGTTCTTTCTTTTCTTTTTGCTGATACTTTACTGATACAGCTACCTCCCCCTGCCATTTTCCACGAAGCAACAAATAGCAAACATTGATTTTATGGTAACACGTGCTGATTTCTCTCTGGGGTAGCTCCTAGATTAGGGACTCTTGAGATTTCAGAGACTCTGTCCAGAACACCATTTTACCCTATTATGGGGAAAAGTAGTTAAAAAGAGAAAGGAGGAGATTCAAAAAAGAAACTGGATTAGGGAGGCAGAATTCAGCTGTACCAAGGAGAATAGATCTCATTTGAAGCCAGTCCTGACTCTTGAGGGGCTATTTTATGCAAGGACTCAAGGTAAGAATGGTGAAATATAATTCTTCACCTTGAGAAGAAGCTAGAAAATCTTTGCTTTCCAGTCCTGGGGGTGTACCCACTAGCAAAGGAGGAAAAAGAAATGATCAATAGGATAAATAAGGGAAAAAAGGCTGAAATAGCAAAGATCTCAAAAAGAGGAAAATTCAATAAAAACCTAGAGCACAAACATATAAATCAACTGAGAATATCTTAAAACTAGAAGGAAAGATAGGTACTAAATTTTCAAATAAATTACTAAAATGTCTTCACAAATGTTACAAGATGAAAGAAAGTGATCCAATGTTTAATGAAACACAGAATCCATTGAAATCTCAAGAAAAGGGGGCAGCTAGGTGGCGCAGTGGATAGAGTACCAGCCTTGAATTCAGGAGGACCGGAGTTCGAGTTTGATCTCAGACACTTAACACTTCCTAGCTGTATGACCCTGGGCAAGTCACTTAACCCCAGCCTCAGGGGGAAAAATAAAAAAGAAATCTCAAGAAAATATGAAAAAAATAAATTTCAGAGTGGTTTGAAAGAGAAATTAGAACTCATAAGGGGTAAAAGTAAGATTATATGTCAGAATATATTTCAGAAGTCATAGCTCTTCAGTGCAAAAATTTAAAGAAAAAAAGCCCCAACACTTCAGCTGGCAAATTAGAAAAAAAAATTAATCCACAGTGGAAAGTTTCTTCAAAGAAGCAAAAGAAAGATTTGACAAATTTGGAATACAAAATTATTCAAATCTATCAGAAAAGAAACAAAAGGCAGCAATGTTAAGAGTATGCATGATCTCAATACAAGATAAAACCACATAGAAGAAAAGATTCATAAAGATACCCTAAAGATCACAAGTCTCTATTTCCCCTCAAAATGACAAATAAGAAATTTGAACACTAAAATATTAGGATAATACAAGGGAACTGCCCAGAACTTCTGAATGTAGAAAAGAAAAACTAATGACTTAAATAAAAACTTCAAAGTAAATAAAAAGCTGACAAATGGAATTTTGGGTTAATCAAATAGTTTAGGAAAAACTAAGTTTAGGGAGAAAGTGTTGATTTGAAAGAGGAAAAAATTAAAATAATATGGGAGACAGAGATGTAGTAAGACTAAAGCCTTCGCATGATTTTAAATATTATTGTACAATCCAATAAAATGAAAGAGAGGTGCAGAATGGATAGGAAACAAAACCCCATAATCTACTGTTTACAAAAAATACATTTAAAAAGCAAAAACATAAATAGCAGAAGTGGCAATCAAACTATCAGGCAGAACAAAGATAAAAATTCACAATGCCAACAGGGATGAATAAAGAAATGACATTATGTTTTAAGCATAGACAAGGAACCAATATTGGTCTTATACATATCCATACTGAATGCTATAACAAATATATGCATCTAATTTTGTACAGAAAAAAATAAATTACAAATACAATAATAGTAGAAAACTTCAATGTTCCTTTATTAAAGATAAAGTGATTTTTGTAAAAACATAGTAAACAAAAGGGAAAATATTGGGCTGCACAAACTGTTAGAAGAGTTAGAGCTAAAAGATTTATGGCATGTTCTCAATGGGAATATATTTAAAGAATATGTTTACTTCTTAGGATCATGTTATATGTTTACAAAAACATACCATATAGTAAGGCACTGAGAAATTATAAATGAATGTAGGAAAACAAATGCTAAGTATACTTAAAAAAAAAAGATCAAATAAAAAGTCACCAATTCATGAAGCATAAACAAAAGACAGAAAACTAGATGGAAACTTATTGAAATCCTAAATAACCATGTTAAAGAAGAAATTATAGAAATAATTAATATATGAAAAACAATAATAATGACAATATATAAAATTTTCTGATTTGTCAATAATGCAGTACTTAGAAGAAAAAAATATATCCCCAAAAACATGATTTTAAAAAGTAGTAAAAAAGGAATAATGAAATAAATATGCAGTTAAAAATGAGGATATCAGCAAATAAACCCAAAATATGCAAAACATGAATTCGTGAAAATTAGAAGAGAAATAAATTGGAAACTAAAATGACTTAAAAACCTATAAAACTAACAACTGTTTTTTTGTAAAAACAAAAATATTGATAAACATTTAGCCAACTTGGTTAAAAAGGGCAAAAAAACCAAACTAACAATTTTTAAAAAATAAACAAAATAAAATCACAACAAATCCATAAAAAAATTAAAAGAACTGTCATAGCCTACTATCATTTATATGTCTGCAAACTGAGAATTTAAGAAATAATGAATTATCCATTATATACATAAGTATATACATATATATGCATTTGTAATATATATGTTTGTATCTATTTGTATACCTATTTAATGTGTGTTTATGCATGCATATACATATACACACAGAACAGAACATGAAACAAGGATTTTAAATAATTTAATTTCAGAAAAGGGGAACACTTTGTGTGTGCATGTGTGTGTGTATATGTGTGTGTGTGTGTGTGTGTGTGTGTGTGTGTGTGTGTGTGTGTATACGCAATACCTGGTCCAGACTGATCTTCTGGAAAATTTTGTCAACCTTTCAAAGGCAAGTGAGCACACAAAATATCACCCAAATAGAAAAAGAGAGAACTTTATCAGACTTTTTAAATGAGATACATAATCTTAATATTTATACTCAAGCATAAACTATAAGAAAACTATAAGCCTATATCATTAATAGATAAAAATCTTAAGTAAAATCCCTGGGAAAAGATTACAAAAGGAAAACTACTAATATAACCACATTAAAAGCTAAAATGTCCAAAACCACATCATCGTATTGATATAAAAAAATCTCAACTAGCCTAAAAATTCTTTAAAGTGTAGGCACAGATGGATCTTTTTTTTATATGACAAAAAGTATCCATCTAAAATAAAAACCAAACATTTTATTTAATGAGGAAACACTAGAAGGTTTGTAAAGCAAAGACACTTTTTTTTCTTGGCAGTTATTTGAAATGGTTCCAGAAATGGTAGCAGCAGAAATAAGACAAGAAAAAGAAATTAGAGGCATAAAGATAGGCAAAGAGGAGATAAAATTATAATGACATGAGGATTTACTTAGAAAATTCTAAGGACTCAACCAAGAAAGTAACTGAGACAAAAGCTTCAATAAAGCTGTAGTCTACAATGTAGTTTCCTCCACCCCCAATCAAAGCATTTTTACATAGTAATAAGAAGGTAATAATAGAAGGGGAAGTTCCATCACAACTACAAAGAGCACAAAATCAGTAAGGTAGGTCAACATACCAAGGTTTCTTTAATATCTGTATAGCTAAAATTATAAAACATGCATTAAAGAAATAAAGAATACTTAAGTAACTTGACTGATATTTAATGTTCATGGCTGGACCATGCCAATATAATGAAAATGGAATAATAATTAAATTAAATTACAGACTTAATGTTATACTAATCAAACTACCAAAAGAATACTTTTCTGTTAGACAACATTCTTTTGGAGCTATCTATTAATAAACATATGTTAAGCTATGTGTAATATACTGTGCTAAACAAATGTTGATACAAAAACCCCCACAAAAGACTGGTCCTCAAGGAGTTTACAATCTAATGGGAGAGACAACATATAAGCAAATATATACAAAGCAAGTGATATACAATATAAATAGGAAAAAAAGATGGAAGGTAATGGAATTAAGAAGGAATGAAGAAGGCTTCTTATAGAAGATAGATTTTGGATGGGATTTAAAGGAAATCAGGCAGGTTAGTAGTCAGATCAGAGGAGATAGAGTTTCTAGGAATGAGAGAGAGTTAGGGAGCTAAAAGATGACAATCTTGTTTATGGAACAGGCAGGAGGCCAGTGATACTAGATCAAATAGTATATATCAGGGAGTAAAATGGAAGAAAATTGAAAAGGTAGGAGGGTGGTGGGGAGAACAGGTTATGAAAGTCTTTGAATGCAAATAGGGCACTTTGCATTTGATTCTGGAGAAGGGTAACATCATTAGACTTATACTTTAGGAAAATCATTTAGGCTAGATTGGGATGGGGGTAAGGGAGTTGGAGATTTGAGGTTACAGGCAGACCCACAAGCAAGCTATTAAATAGTCCAGACATGCCTTTTGTAGGAATAAAATTTTTGGAATAACAAGGGAAATAGACAAAATGTAAAAATGAAGGGAAAATAGCACTTTTATATCTCATAAACCATAACAAAATAAAAATCATAACAAAAATTGGCACTTGTTTAAAAAAAGAAAGAAAAGGAATTCAATGGGACAGACTAGAAAAGGGAAAAATAACTAATTGGGCTCAAATAACTAACTGAACTTAGTATTTTTTTTTAGCTAGGAAAGAACTCCCTATTTGACAAGAATTTCTGGGAAAGCTGGAAATCAATCTGATAGAAACTTAGTTTATGACTTACTTATTTCCACTATATTCTACAATAAACTGAATATGAACATGTGAACTGAATGTGGAAGATTATGTCATATAAATACTACAAGAGAAGCAGACCACAGACTTTTCCCACCTATGAATAGGGGATGAATTCTTAACCTGATAAGATTTAGATTTTATTACAAAAGATAAAATACATAATTTCAATTACTTGAAACAAATTGCATGAGTAAACTAATGCAACTTATATAAAAAGGAAAGGGCTTGAAAAGGGAAAATCTTTATATCAAACATCTCATAGAAGCATTGGACGTAACAACATATGAATTAAAATAGATTCTCCAATAATTATAATTTTTCAGATTATATATACAAACTTCTCAAAACAAAAATTGTGAACTATTAGCAAGAACATGAGAATATTCTCCAAATCACTAATAATAAGAAAAATTAAAATCAAAATTACCCTTAGGTATCACCTCACATTCAGCAGTTTGGCAAAATTGATAAAAGATGGAAATAATGTTAAGTGGAAGTATAATCCAAAACTCTTATAAGCATTATGAAATGGAGGTTATGCTACTACATTATGAGTGTCTCAATTTGGGTGAAAACAGTGACTACCTTTGACTCAGAGATTCCATTGTCTGACACATATTCCAAGAAAATAAATGATAAAAAGACAGGCTCTAGGTACACCAAAATATTTATAGCAGCATCTTTTATGTTAACAAAGAACTGGAAATAAAGTAGATACCCATCAACTGGGAAATGGTTAAACAAATGAATGGAATGGAATGGTACTGTGTCATGAGAGATGATGAATATGATGAATATATGGAAATGTTTACGGGAACTGACACAAAAGAAGAATAAATTGAACCAGGAAAAACAATATACAGTGATTACTACAATGTAAAGACAGCAAAAACAACTGGAAACTGAATGCTGTAAAATTATGATGACCCCAAAGAAGAGATATAAGAATCAGATCCCCTATTTTAATGTTGAGTATGGAACACTACATACAACATCAGATTTTTTTTGATACCTAGGAATTTTGATGATTTTTTTCTTACTTTCTTATTTATTTTTCATTATATGGGATAGTTCTCTGGAAAGGGACAAAAAGGGGGAGAGTAGGAAATGTAGGTCACACCAAAACAACAGATATCCATAAAATTATTTTTAATGTCAGATTTTATAGGCATTTTCTAATTGTTACTATAGAAAACATTCTAGATTTGGAATCAGAGGCTATTTACTATTTACTAAGGAGATGATGGGCAACTTATTTCTTCTCTGGGACTCAGTTTCTTCATTTATAAAATTAGGGGGTTGGTTTAGAAGACTTCTAAGATCCCATCTAGCTCCAAATTTATGATTCCCAATCACTGCCATTTACAAATATGATTGTGATTAACTTTAGATGCATTTTCCCTAGATAAAAGCAGGAACAGAGATAGGTCTAGAATCTATGTAGATTGACTCCAAGATTCTATTCACCGTACTCTACTGCTTAAGCAAAAGTTTCTTTCATAAGCTACCTCATATTTGAAATGCATACACACAAGAAAGAATATGGAAGATTTGAGTTCTGGTTCTAGTCCTTGACTTATTGTTTACTTTGGTCAAGTTATTTTCACTTTCAGACTTCTGTTTTCTCCTTTATACTTTATATGCCACAAAGTAGCATAAGTTCATTGTATGAGTATTGCATAAGTTTATTTATAAGTATTGTATAAGTTTACATTTTCACATTTCAAACTTCCTTAAACTGTGGTGTTTCAGTATGTCTAATCCTTTGATGAGTCATTTAGTAAAGTGAACAATTACAATCTCATTAAGGAAGCCAGGTGCTATCAAGAAAAGGGCAGAAGACTAGAAATCATGAAACCTGAATGCTAATAATGGCCAAGTCCTTTTATTTCTTTGTGCCTCAATTTCTACAACTCTTGCCTCTCAATATGGTAATATTTCTAACCAGTAACCTTGAAATTAAAATAAATTAAAGCCTTTCTCTTTCTGGGTAAGAAATTATTCCTGCTAGTAACACTATACTTCCACTGAACCTTCTTCTTCATCTTCCAATAGCTAGTGGTAGAAGGAGGAGTGGGGATGTGTGTGGTTGGAATGGAACCGTGTGTTACTGAAAGAATAAAGAGAGTATAGAAGAGAGGTTCCTTAGATTATAGTGGCTTCCCATTATACTCTGTCTAGCCCTGACCTGTTCTTGGAATGGTCTGCTGGTTTGACCAATGACACGGAGGCCAGGGCTTACTAAGTCTGCAGCACTTTTCTGTTTTGCTGTCTTTTAAACTTCATGATGTTTAAACTTCATTGTAAATATTACTTCACCCTGGAATCTGCTTTCCTCCTCCTCTTGGCTGTTGGATCCCTGGAGCAGAGGATAATGAGGGCTAAGTGAACAGCCAGTGTTCTGTTTGCTCAAACAGTAATTAGTATTAGGATTCCATTAGTGCCTGAGACTTATGGAAAATGGTACAGAAGGAATAAAAATGAACTTCTCAGTGCTTGAAGGGCCCCTACAGCTCCAAGATATCACAGAGTCCGGGGAGTCCCTCTCTTCAAGAGATTATGTGCTGTTCTGCATGGAAGATCTGGATGATGAAGGGGATTCAGTTAACTGATAACTCACCACCTGGGACTGTACTACACCCCCTCCTCTTTTAACCTAACCTGGGTTGCCTTAACGTGAAAGTTTGAACTTAGTGTCCCAAATCTGTATGCCTTCAACCTGGAAATCCTCTCCCCCTCAATCTGGAATGTCCCCAATCTAGAATCCCAGCTCCAATTTAACTGCTTTATCTGTACCTACTCCAATCCAGATCCCTGAGTCCTGAACTATTTATCTTAATGTGTGTGTCTCCTCCAATTTAACCCAAGATGCTGCCAAGTTGGGAACCACATAATAATGGGCCCCATTCTTATCAGGACATCCTCTGCCCACCCCAGGAAAACTCCTGCATCTAATGCCTCCTCTTTAACTCAAGAACCATTCTCCCAACACAGAAATTCCATTTAACAGGACTCCTTCCCTAAATCAGAACCTCTCTAAACCAAGACTTTCAACCATTTTAGAATCCTTATCCCAAGAATGCCCCAACTAACTAACCTGGTAATTTCCATAAGACTCCTTGAACTTAGAATTCCCAAACCTTTGTATTACCCAACCCAGAATTCCTTTCCTTCAAATTATGGTTTTCTCCTTAATATAAGGACCCCTTTCCTCAATCAGGATGACTATGAACCCAAAGCTCCTAACTTAGGACTTTTCTAATGAATGAATCTTCTCCATCCAAATTTGGAGTCCTTGATCCCAAGAATCCTACAACACCCTAAAAGGGGTCTCTCCTGGGGTGAGCCCTCTTAGGATGTCTAGTTTAGGTGAAAAAGAGCCCCTGGGGAATGTATATGGGGGTAAGTTCAGATTCATTCCAGTCTACTATACCATTATTCTATTCATTCACATTCAGATCTGGATACTAAAGACTGAGTTTCATAACATTGAGCCCTCATCCCTGTGAGAGCTCAAAAAGGAGTACTCCTTAGGTAGGAAAAGACTGGATTTCCAAGCCCAGCCTCAGCTTCTGCCAATGTTTGCTTGTTCATGGCTTGCACTTTCAGAATAATTTGGGAGTAGGAGGAAGGAAAGAAGGAAATATAGTCACTAAGTCCAGCTTGAAGTATAGTATATTCAAGTTTCCCTTTATTTCCCTAGCCTAGGCAACAAAAAAAGTAAACAGTGGAAAAAGCACTTACTCATCAGAAATCCTGGGTTCAAATCTTGTTCCTGATGCTTATTTCATCTGAAAAATGAAAGGCTTGGACTATTTGACACCTTTCCAGTTCTACAAAGATGATCCTATGATCTCTTTTCCTATTCAGTTTCCTCAAATAAAACTGAGGGTTTCTCAAAAAAGATAGAGGGAAATAAAAATGAAACAGGTCATAGGATTCAGAACAGCTGAGCTATGAAACATGTCAATTTTATCCAGTAACTAGAATGGGACAAGTGGTACTTTGCCTCAAGGTGCCAGCACCTGAAGGGAGACATGTTTCCTTCCTCCTTGTAGTGGTTCTCTGGCCTGTGGCCAGCACTATAGTATGCCCTAGTTATTCATCCCTCCCTAGGATACATGCTATCAAAGTACCCTTTCTTGGAGCCTATCATATTTTTTTCTCCACTTGAATCTTCATCTGTCAAATGAGAGTTGGACATGATGGTTTCTAAAGTCTTTTCAAGTATTAATCAATAACAAAAATATTTATATGTACATATAATATAATATTTGTCTATGTGTACATATACATGTACATACAAATAGTTATATACCAACATACATATGTATATACATGCGTGTTTATGTACATATACATATGAATATACACATGTACATACATATATTATACATACACACATATATTCCTTGCTTAGGCAAAAATCTAACTCCACTTTCTTCTTCTACTGTCTTAATGTGACCTTTGAAAAGTTCTTTCCCTCTCCGTGAAAGGGTTCACATTCTCCATTGCTTTGAGAAACTTGATCCCTAATTTCATCCAAGTCTAACATTCCATGCGTCTCTCCAAGCTGAGGTTACAAAGTTTATAATGCATGTTCCTTAGATTAAGGATGGATTTATTCATTCTATCTCTATCCCCAGCACCTCAAAGAGTCCCTGGAACATAATAAGCCCTTAATAAAGCTTCTTAAATTCTGTCTTATCTTTATATATTATAGTAGGAACAATTGGGAACCACTAGAGTTTGCTAAATAGGGGAATAACATGGTGACCTTTATCTTAAGGAAAATAACTTTTTCATCTGTGAGACACAGACTAGAGTGGGGAGGGACTTGAGAAGAAAGAACACAATTAAGAGGCCATTGCAATAGTCTGGGCAAGAAGTGATGAGAGGATGAATTTATGTAGTGTCTGTATATGTAGAGAGAAAGGGCCAGGGGTGTTACCTGGTGTAGAGAAAAAAATGATGGGATTTGGCATACCATTAGACAAGTGGAATGAGAGAGAGTGAAGAAGTATAACAAAGAGATTATGAATTTGAGAGTGACTTCATCAGAAATAGGGATATAAGGAAGTAAAGTGAATTTGGATGGCGGCGTGTGTGTGTGTGTGTGTGAAGATAATGACTTCTGTTTTGGATATTTCTAACTTGAGATGGCTTTCTGTCCTTGAAACACATCGAAATTATTGATCACAAAATCCTAAATGGAAACCCATTGTGACCATTGATCATAGGATACTAAATGTAAATCTGAAAGGATGCTTAGAGGTGGATCACAATAATAATGAAGAATTGCATTTATAGTTAATAAATTTTTCCTTCACACCCACCTCTTGAAGGAGTCAGAGCAGGAGCTCTCCATGTTACAGAAGACAGAACAATGAGCCAGAAGTGATGTGACTTGGGTGTGTTTAGCACAGAATGGACAGAATGAAGACTTTGAATCTTTCTGACTTCCATATATCCAATGAGCTAGTACTGAACACACCATATCACCTCTATGCATAGGTAGCACATTAAAAAGCTCCTATCCTTGAAATTCCAGGGCTAACTTTTCCATCCAATTTTTGTCAATGAGAACAATACTACTAATAATGGCTCATCTCTCTACCAAAATGTTAAAGTTTACAAACTATTTTCTTCTCAAGTACTATGAGGTAAAAGCAAAGTAATGGATGGAGTCACTGATGGTCAGATCTGTGACATGACTTCCTCAAGACCACAGATATGAGTAATTATTAGAAGTAAGGGGTAACAGACAACAAGTCTCTTGACTACAAGTCCAGTTTCTTCTCTCTGCCATAACATGCTGCCTTTGGTACTTTCAGAAGGAGCAGGTGCATCAACTGACTGCATGAATTTTTCCTATAATTTTTTTCATCATCTTATTATAGTTTCTCCTATCTGAGTAAATGCACTTTAAATATAAATAATCACAAGCAGATATTACAGTTTTACTTTGAAATGAAAATTTTCGTCGTAGTCTCTCTAGTATGTGCAAATGTGCCACATTAATCGATACAGCTGGGTTTTTTGATGCCTTCTTAAATTCTAGTCCTTCTAGTAAATTGGAATGGCTCAACCAAATCTCTAAACTTTTTTAGTTCAGTTTTCTCTCTCTTTCCAAAGTTTTGAAATCCCACGCTAGGAGCTAGCTAGGAGGAGAGAGGGCTTAGAGATGCATCGACTTGGCCAAGCAAATCAGTGTCAGGACCCATGTCAGCAAGTCTGGCTTTTTACTTCCTTGGTTCATACTTCCACCATGACATTGTGAGGGCTATGGGCTATTGCATGCATCTACAATCCATTTATCAAGGAGGATTCATTATTTCCCTGCCTTTTAGTGTGATATAGTAGATAAAGTATAAATCCTGAGTTAAAACATTTAGATTTAGATTCTGACTCTATACTATTCTCTCCTCATGTGACTCTGAACATTTAAACTTCACCTCTGTAAAGATATTCATGATTTTTCCAGCTTTGAATATTATGATCCTTGGCAAGGTTGGCAGCCCAGCCTGAGCAAACCGGGAAAATTTAAGTTCATATCATGAAACTACTAATTCCTGCAGGTTACTATTTACTCCTAGAAATGACAACCCGCTGGAACTGCCAATCAGCAGGCTTGCTGATGGGAAATTCACTAATCTTTACTAGATTAAGTTAGAGCAGGGTTCCACAGGTTGCAAGTCACAATTAAAGGAAAAATGGGGACCACAAGGAGAAATATTTCTTTCCCATCATCATGCCATACTTTTAAGCCTGGGACACAAAGAGATAGCTGGTGCCCAGAGTGCCTTGCCATACCCACACATGGGAATGCCAGAAGTTACTTAACAAATGCCATGTAATCACATGCTAATTACATGTTCCTGGAGGCTTCCTAATAATTATACTTAATAGGTTCAGTAGTAACAAGTGCAGATGCTGTAATTTGGGTGAGAAAACTAGAAATCATCATCCTTATACATTCTCCTGTGCCCAATGGTTCTGCTTCTTCATATAGAATGTCTCTTACTTCCCATGCCAGTCCTAGGCAGTGGGTCCCTGGTGCTAGCACCGTAGTGTATGGCTGTAGTATAGCAGATTCCCAGATCTCTGCAACATGAGACTCAGCTAATCCCAATTTCAGCCTCAACTTACTTCCTAGACAATGTTCTGTGAGCACAGGGGATACTTGGTTCCCTCCAACCTTCTTTGAGAAAGGAGAGCTAATAGGGCCTTTTTAAAATACACCTTTTCAGTGATTTTCTTTGTCTTGTATTTGAGTTCTCCTAAAAACTAGCACAGATCCATCTGTCAGCATTTACTTCCTACCACATACTCTTTACATTTCAGCCAAAGGAAACTGTTTGCATCTTTATTCCCATACTGCCCTCTCTCAGTCTCAAGCCTCTGCTTCTGACAGCCTCCAGGCTGAAATAGTTTTCCATTTCCATCCCTTCACTGACTTTGCCTTTCTTAGATACAGTGATTGATACATTAAAGATATTAAATGCTTGTTGACTGACTTCCCTTCCTTCTAGGTCTAACTAAGGTTTCAAGTACCTTTCTTTTCTCATAGCTTTCCTTTCTCTCCAAAAGTGATGTTTTCTTTTCTTTTCTTTTTTTTTAAAGAATGCCTCCTTTGTATTTATCTGACCCTTCATCAGAGTTACTTAAATATTAGACTACATGCTTCTTGAGATCAGAGTTCCACCCTTAAAACACAGCACAAGATTTTAAACAAAAGTAATTAATAAGTATTTGTTGAATTGAATCAGATTGAAGAAAGCCAAAACCATTTATAAACTCCTTTCACTGGGAATCTCAGCCAACCAGAAAGAGGGTAACCATAATGGTAAAAAAACAAAAACAAAAACAAAAACAAAATCCTGGGAATTAAGCAGGGAAACTTTAAAAATCTACCAACAGCATTGGCTAGGGATTAGAAATTGTGGTCCTGGAGACACACCTGTCAGATTGGCTAAGATGACAGGAAAAGATAATGATGAATGTTGGAGGAGATGTGGGAAAACTGGGACACTGATACATTGTTGGTGGAATTGTGAATGGATCCAACCATTCTGGAGAGCAATTTGAAACTATGCTCAAAAAGTTATCAAACTATGTATACCCTTTGACCCAGCAGTGTTTCTACTGGGATTATATTCCAAAGAGATCTTAAAGGAGGGAAAGGAACCCACATGTGCAAAAATGTTTGTAGCAGCCCTTTTTGTAGTGGCTAGAAACTGGAAGTGAATGGATGCCCATAAATGGAGAATGGGTGAATAAGTTGTGGTATATAAATGTTATGGAATATTATTGTTCTATAAGAAATGAAGGGGAACATGATTTTAGAGAGGCTTGAAGAGACTTACAGTAACTGATGCTAAATGAAATGAGCAGGACCAGGAGATCATTGAACATGGCAACAACAAGATAATGTGTTGATCAATTCTGGCAGATGTGTCTCTTTTCCAACAATGAGATGATTGAGGCCAGTTCCAATGGTCTTGTGATGGAGTCATCTACACCCAGAGAAAGGACTGTGGGAACTGAGTGTGGACCAAAACAGCATTCTCCTCTTTTTGTTGTTGTTTGCTCGAATTTTATTTTCTTTCTCATTTTTCCCTTTTTGATCTGATTTTTCTTGTGCAGCAAGGTAATTGTATAAATAAATATATATATATATGTATACATATTTGATTTAATATATATTTTAACATGTTTAACAGATTGGATTACTTGCCATCTAGGGAAGGGGGTAGGGAGGAATGAGGGGAAAATTTGGAACACAAAATTTTGCAAGGGTCAATGTTGAAAAATTATCTATGCATATGTTTTGAAAATAAACAACTTTAATTTAAAAAATAAAGATCTAACTTGTCCTGTTCTAGATGAGAAATAAGCTGGGAATTAAGAAAAATGTTTCTCTTTTTTTCCCCTCAGTCAATCAGGATATTTCTCTCTCTCCCTCTCTTGCTGGCCCTCTTGTACCCATGTCCAGGTCAGGTCAGTATATTTTGAGAGGAAAAGGCAAGATATACCAATGGCATGATGGGGAAAGTCCTGAAGAGAGAATGAGATTTGTGTTTCAATTCTAGCTCACAGTGTAACTTGGAGGCCTTTATTCTCTTCTCTAAAATTGAAATAGCGCCTCTTGCATCTCTAAAGCTATAGAATTCTCCATTTCTAAGTCATCTTGTCCTGGGTTGCTGTGTACCCAGCCCCTAAGTAGATACTACTCTGTCATTCTGTATTGTAAGAGCCCACCTTGTTCTTTTATTTACCTAGTATCCAACTAGCCTCCCTCCCTCCTTCCCTTTCTGAGAGATCTTCTCCCCGTCCCTTTTTCTTACGGCCAAACCACATCTTTATCCTTCCTGTATTAAGACCATGTGCCAACACCACAGATTTAGGGGAATGTTGGCCTTCAGCCTGTTCCTTCTGTCCAGGAGAGAGGGAGTCTTTGTCTCCTCAGTTGTTGCAAATGGCCCCTTTCATTAGGATGAAGGGAGATGCTGATGGGATCCTCTTTGTAATCCTCTCCAAAGACTATAATTTCCAGGCTTGTTTATTGCTTTTCCTGGTTAAGCAGAGTATTTCTGCAGGAGACATAGCACAAAGGCTTGTCATGAGAGAAAATGCAGAATGTAGAAAGGAAACATATGAAATAACCATCCTTACCCATAATAATAAGGAAGAAAATGTCAATCTCTCCTTCCAAAACAAAAATATCTGGGTTTTAAAAGTCAACAGTCCATGGTCTATCCTCGGAAGGGCAAAGGACTTCAGAGGAAGCTCAAGGTCAGAGTTCCAAATGTTTCAGTCCTGTCTAAGCTCCTGCTGAGAGCTGTCCCTGCACTAATTTTTCTGGCTCTGAAGAGATGGCTTCTGGGTAATGACAGGATGAACCATGCATTGTTTGTGTTCCCAGGCACTAGGATGGGGGAGGAAGAAGGGAGGGAGGATAGAGCTTAAATGTGGGAGGCTCCCTGCCCTCAAGATGTTAAGTCACATTGAGAAGGTGTTTTACATGTATTATTTCAGATGATCCTCCCTAAGCCTTTGGTATTATCCTTCTTTTCTCTCTGAGATTATCATGTAATAGTTGTTTATATGTTATCTGCCCCATTACATTGCAAGCTTCCTGAGGACAGGGATTATGGTGCTTAGAGTCCTTACCATGCTACTTGTCTCATAATAGTAAATGCCTATTGGACCAATTCTAGATGAGGAAATGGGCTCAGAGAAGTTTCCAAATTTGTCTGAAGTTTTAGGATCATTGAGTCATTTTGAAGAAGTGGACAGAGTGCACTTCTGAAAGAGTGGAGTATACCTCTATGTCTCGCAAACAATTCTGAAAGATATATCTACTCAATCACAAGAAATTCTCATACTATGGGCTCCCCAATACTGATAGAATCATTTGCTTATCCATGATCAACTTATCCAATCTTATTTCCCAAATAAAGATACCAAAGTTCAGAGAAGATTAATATATGTTGATAAATAATAAAGTTGGCTTGCCCACAACTTTTTAAAGTCCAAAACACTGGTTTTTTCTATGACAATAAAATATTCATTCACTTATCACACATTTTTAAAAATCCATTTGCCAAACATTGTTCTTGGACCTGAGGAAACTACAAAAATAACTAACACCAAATATATCATCTCAAGGAACTTATCATTTAGTAGGAAAGACAGAACTCACATAGATAAACATAATGCAATTTAGAAGAAGATAAAAAGGATATATGAAAAGCACATAGTGTGATGGGAATAGATGAGGTAACAATGATGTTAAGTAAATAGATTCAGATCTCTGAAAGCTATATGTCCACTTAAAAAAACTACAAATTAACAAGATCTATTATTGTATTACTTTTTTATTGATTTTGTTAAATATTTCCCAATTATATTTTAATCTGGTTCAGCTGCAACCAGAAGGTTTTATTGGGGGTGGGAATGGGGTGAGAGAAAGGCTACTAATTGGATTCTGAGCCCTGAGTTTCTATTTTTAAACTTTTTTTTTTGGCTAGGCAATTAGGGTTATGTGACTCAGCCAAGGTCACACAATTAGTAAGATTTAGATTTAAACTGCTGTTTTCTTGTTGACTTCAGGTTCACTGCCATCTAGCTGCCCAAACCCTGAGTTTCTATAGCAATGATCCTAAAGTTAGAATATAGTGGTGCTAGGGAAACCTAGTTGGCATAGTGGATAGAGCATGGTCCTGGAATCAGGAAGATCTGAGTTAAATCTGATGCGTGTGATCCTGAGCAAGTTACCCCCACCACCATCATTGTCTCCAAAAAAATCTCCACAAAGAATGTAATGATTTGTATATCATGAAGTGCTATAAAAAGGTGAGATTTCAAAAACTATTCTCTTGCTTTGTGGAAGGTGATTATTCCTATTCCCAGAATGCAAGGATTTTTAGAG
Source organism: Sminthopsis crassicaudata (assembly GCF_048593235.1). Lineage (NCBI taxonomy): Eukaryota > Metazoa > Chordata > Mammalia > Dasyuromorphia > Dasyuridae > Sminthopsis > Sminthopsis crassicaudata. The sequence continues at coordinate 390,867,775 of NC_133617.1, forward strand.
CTTGAAGGCTCATTAAAGAACCCAACCCACTTATTTACTAGATGTGGAAGCCAAGACTCAGAGAGGGAAAGGGATTAGCCTGAGCCTATGGAACTACTTTTCTAGACATTCCTCTTTGGACAAGCAGAATGAAAGGTAAGACTTTTCTTTCTGCTAAGTCAGAGAAAGTGCCTCATTCTCTACAAAAGTATCTGCCTCGCTATGCTCTAGCCATAAAAAGGTAGAGAAGAGTAGGGAAGATGACCTTCTGGATTTGATAAACTGACAAATTAAGAAAACATCAACACATAAAGACAAAATAGATTCTCCAAATATCTTGCCTTTTTCTAGAAACCCAAGAAAGGGGGCAGTTGCCTGGCAACAGTGGTCTTGACTGAGTCATGAAGAAGAATAAGGAAAGAGTAAGCAGGTAAAGGTAGGAGTCCAAAATCAGAGGGTCTGGCTCTCATCCATCCATTTATTGTATCTCCATCTTTCTTTCTCCCTCTATCCCTCCCTTTCTTTTTCTTTCCCTGCCCAGAAAAATAACCAATGATATTTGCTTTTGTTCTACTGTTTCAGTCATGTTCAACAATTTGTGCCCCCATTTTGGGGTTTTCTTGGCAAAGATCCTGGAGTGGTTTGTCATTTCCTTCTCCAGCTCATTTAACAGATGAGGAAACTGAGGCAAAACTATAAGCCTGGTATTTTGTCACACAAGATCCAGGGTCACATAGCTGTTAAGTGTCTGAAGCTGGATTTGAACTCATAAAAATGACTTCCTGATTCTAAACCCAGTGCTCTATCCATTAGGCCACTTAATTGCTCTTAAGAACCATTCCCTGAGCCCTAAAAGTAAGGAATAAATCTCACAACCATATGAACCCTCTGGAGAGGGGGTTATATCTTCCTGTCAGAGAATCTCTTCCAGGTGCTTTGGAAGAGAAAGAAAGATTCAGTGCATCCTAGCCCAACATCTACTGAAGTGAGTGATAAAAATGCTCAGAGGCAAGATACCACTCATACATACTTAATGAACATTTATTGGATGCTCTATCATTGCCAAGACCCTACTGTCAGTCTGAGTATGAGCAACATTGGCTATAAATTCTGGACTTATTTTGTTCTCACTAACTTTTCTCCTCACATACAATTATAACAAAGCAAGCAAACAAAAACTCCCATCTAAACTATTATTGCAGTTTTAAAGTCAGGACAATTTAGCTGTGGGAGCAGGAAGGCAGCATCTATTACCAACAGGATCACTAAAAGCAACAGTCTTTTTGCCTTTATAAGATTGGGTAAAGACAACTCATAAAGCAAGAAGAATCATAATATATTGGGAGTGGTAAACTGCAAGAAGATTGAAAGAAACTTGGCTTAAGTATTACAATTGGGGGCAATCTGATTACCTAGGTCACTTCTACTGTGTGTTCCCATTGTGGATGTTCTCAAGAAAGTTTTATGCATTGGTTTGTACAGTTAGCTGTCAGAAACCTTAGGCACAGAGTATACCAAAGAAATAAGTAATGCCTTTATGCCACAAGGTTAGCAATGGTTACAGAGAATTATTAAGAAAACTTTTTGAGTCCTTCCCTATTCTCTTGGGAAATTTGTGTCAAAAGTCATGGACTTCTTATAGAGAATCATGGATAATCCTGACTCAGGGGACAATCATTGACAGACACAGTCTTGACCAAACAATGTCAGTTTAATTGGAGAAATGATAAGTGAAAATTGTGTTTCAGAATTTTTGAGTGCTAGCTGGACTTTTAGAGATCATTTGATCCAACTCTCTCTCATTCTAGAGAAGGAGAAGCTCAGGTCTAATATCTCCAAATGGCAGACATATTCTAAGTACAAATCAAACAGGATTCACAGTAACATTAAGTTTGTGTTATTTCTCAACTAAAACCCAACACACCCATAAGAAAATCTTTCTTTGAAATGAAAGGTTCCATGCTTGGCCTTGTGCTGCATTGTAAAACTGTTTGGAGAAAAAAAATGAGGACTCTCAGCTCGTGTCACGGATTCAGGAAGCTTAATTGTTGTGGAAAATTTCTTCTGGACTTTTTTGTATATGACCAGGAGCCAAGCTTACTGATTGTTCCCCCTCCCAGCAAAACAGACAAGTCCTCTTCCATATAACAATAGCTCTGTATTTGAAAGTTGAGGATCTCAGTTTAAATCTTGATTCAAACACTTGGTGCTTTAGTGAGATCTTGGGAAAAATAATTTGAACTTCTGGGTCTCAGTTTCCCCATTTGTAAAATTAAGGTTTAGAGTACATTTTTTGGGTCTCTTCACGTTCTAAATCCTCCAAAATACCCCTTTAAGTATTTTTGGGCTTACCATTTCCAATCCCTTCAATTTATTTTTAATACTACAGGGTTACTAGGTTACTCATTGTTCTTAATTTGGGTCTTAACATATTGCAATAGAATTTCTTTTCAAGGAGCTTGAAGACAAGTAAATACACTAATTAAGGGGCAGCTAGGCAGCTCAGTAGATAGAGTGCCAGGCCTGTAGTCATCTTAGTGAATTCAAATATGGTCTCAGATACTTTCTAGTTGTGTGACCTTGAACAAGCCACTTAACCCTGTTTGCCTCAGTTTCCCCTTCTGTAAAATGAACTAGAGGACATGGTGAACCACTCCAATATTTTTGTCAAGAAAACTCCAAAAAAGTTAGATATTACTGAAATGACTGAAGAATAATACTAAATAACTGCGCACACACATACATGCACATACAAATACATCTACAAAAACTATAGCAAAATAAAGCAAGAAAAGTACTACTTGGAGTGTGCAGATCTATAGGGAGGTTTAGGGCATGTGTAGAGGAGGCAAGGATCATTTACATATTGAAAAATCAGGGAAGACTTCACTGGGGAGGCAGCATTTTATTTGATCCCTGAAGAACACATGGAATGCCAACAGACTTAAGATGGCAGAAAATTGAGAATGAAGAAGATGGAAGATGAGAATGAAAAAGAGAGGGAATTTGCAGGGCTGAATATAGCTAAGAGGGCCCAGGTCTTAGGAAAGAATGGGGTGGGGGAGGAAAGAAAAAAAGGAAAAAAAGAAATTTGCAAAACTTTATTACATATTTAAAAGGAAAACAAGTTATTATTTAAGAGATTTGCAGTTTCATGTGTAATCATCTTTCTATTATACTATGTTGCAGAAATGTTTGTTTTATTTCATAAATTAAAATAAATAAGTAAATATGGGCTAAAAAAAAAGGGAATAGAAAAATAGGAGAAACAAATGGAGAAGCTTGTAGGGAGAATAGGATCCACTATAGAAAGGAATCCACTTCTAATTTCATATGGAGATCCAACTTCCATGAACTGAAGAATAAAAGGGATCATATTCTTATTATTAGAAAGAACCTTAGACACCAGAAGGATGTTTGAATCTTATTCTATTCTTGAAGATTCTGTGATCTCCTTGTGAGTCCTTCTGTGAATACAGATCTACCTTTTTATTCTGTGGTCTTGTCTTTCTGTAACTCCTCCAGAGGGGATCTGTCCAGTAAAATAGAAGTTATTTGTCTTTCTGTCTCTATCTTTCTGTGTCTGTCTCACTTTCTGTCCCTGTTTTAAGTATTTCCTGAATACCAGTGCAGCTCTGTTCTATGGATCTATTATTTCTCACATGCTAGAGCATCCCTGGACCATCTACTTTTCTGGTCATAAATGTCCTAGTTATATCTTTTCTCTATCATTGGAAGTCATCTCTGGTAATGGGAGCAGCTTGCCTAAGTCCACCATGTAGCTCTCCAGTGTCCTTGAGATTACCCCAAATTTTGATTCTTTAGAGACTGTGGTTCTTCATCATTTGCAGCCATTTAGCATCCCTGGGAGAATGAGTGTAAAAATGACAGGCTTCTGAGAAAGGGTATAGTTTGAGATGATTGAAAATGTACAATTTTCCTACATACCATTAGACCTGCTTTCCCCTTCTTATTCTGGGATTAGTTCCTTATTCAGATCCTATCCAAAATATATACTAACAGATTAACTCAATGGCCTGCCCATCAGAATGAATCTCATCAACTGGACAAGAGACATATGTCCTATTATGTAATGGGGGGAGTTAATATGACAATAGCTCGTATTTATATAGCTCTTAACTTTATCCCACTTTCACATCTAAAAATCTCATTCATTATTTCATTTGATCCACAGTAGTCCCATGAGAGAGGCTGGGCAGAGATTTCTATTATATAGAAGAACAAAACTGCTTAAGAAATAGAGGGATAAAATTATCTGAGTATTATCTCTTTCCCTTCCCAGCTTGTTCCAAACAGAGGTGCTAATGGAGGCGTTGGGCTTTCCATGATGCTCCTCCTCTACAAGTTCCAGGATTACTGGTCAGGAAACCCTGTAGCCTGGAGGCACTGATTATTGTCTCAGAGACATAATCACTTTTGCCTATAACTAAGCACTACCTTCATTCCCCTCAAGAGTGTCTATAACTAAATAGGTGTAATGGAAAGACTGGAAGGACTAGATCCATTTTTAATCCAATTGTTGCAACATTGCTTGTCTCTCCTAATTGTGTTTTCCCTAACTCTACTCGGCAGCCAGTCAGTTCTGGTATCTTGGGTGAGAACAGTCTCACGTGTAATCACTCAGATAGCCTTGGACATCACTCTGCTAATTGATCTGCAATTTATTCACTTTCCCAGAATCTCTTATGTTCCCAGAGCCTTCACTAATTCACCTGAAGTCCATGTCAGTAGTCTACCGCAGTACTCTAGATTCCTCCGAACAGATTAAAACATGATAAAAATATGATAAAACAAATAATTTGACATTTAGAAACTGAGTCCATATTTGGCCCAAAGGAATCCTTAGATACTTTTTGTTGAGTGATTTCTGTTTCTATTGGAGTCTGCTATGACTGGCCAACAGCTTTCAATCCTCAGACTCATGCTACAATTTTGCCTTCCTTCACAAAAATGGCCTCACCATGGAGAGACTAGATACTTAATCGGCAAAAGGCTTTTAGACATCAAAGTTACAGTATATTTATTGTGTATATTTTCTGTATTTGCTTATGTGTTATATATCAACCTCAAGAGAACAGGAGCTCCCTAAAAGCATAGATTATTATACTTTTATATCCCCAATGCTAGACAACTGATAAATGTTTGTTGATTGATTGACTTATGGGAAAGGAGAGAAAGGGAGTAAGATGGTATATCAAAAAGAAATCTGATTTGGATTTAGGGATCCTTCGACTGTAGTTTTAATTCTGCCATTACTGTATAATCCCAATTAGGCAAGCCCTTTGGTATCAGGTTTCCTTCCTTGTAAAATAAGATGATACTAGATGCCCTTTGAAGTGTTAAGGACTGGATCCTACATTCTTTTTTTTTTTTTTTTTAATGATTTCCAAACCTATCTAGCTCTGTCATTCCATGATTCACCAGGCAATTCTTATTAGCCAGAAAAAGAGTTGGTCTGGAGATGAGGAGGAGGACCACATCGACAGAAATTTATCAGTTAGGACGCCTTAGGAAGAGAACTGAATGACTAATAGACAATTGAGTCCTGGGTAAAGGAAGACTTGGGTGAAATCCCATCAGCAATAAGTGGCAGGTTCTGTCCAGGGAAGCGGGGGAGGGAGGGAAAAGCCCACTGGGCTGTGTGTGGATGTAGTTGCCACGGAGAGGGAAGCTTCCATACAGGTGGCCTCATCAGGGGGTTTTCAAGGGAGAAAGCACGGCCCCTCAATGGGCAATCGAGTGCATTGAATGTGCTATGGTGCAGGGATGGGCTGACTGCCTCTGAAACTGTGCTGAATTGGATTCTGATTATCCCATAGGCATCAAAAGGGAGGAGAAGCAATTGAAGCAGCACCTGTGACTGGAACCCCACTGAGCTGGCAGGAAAGATGGACCCACTGCCACTCTACTCTCTAATCGCCAGAATGTGGATTTAGTGGTCCTGCAGGTCTGGCTGGAGAAGCAAAGGAGAGCACCTGAATGAGGGCCAGAAAAGCACCATGATCTTCCTGCCTATAGAAAATTTTTGCCATTGGGAATTTGGCTACTAGTTTGCACAGTGGTTAGAGTGTGAGAGTCATAAAGACCTGAGTTCAAATCCAGCCTCATACACTTACAGGTCATGTGACCTTGGCAACTTCTGTTTGCCTCAGTTTTCTAACCTGTAAAATGGGGATAATAACAAGCATCTACCTTACAGGATTATTTTGAGGATCAATTGTTGTAATATTTATAAAGCACTTAACAAAGTACTAGAGGAATCCAGTGGCCAAAAGGCAATGTGGTCTAGGGGCAGATCCACAAATGGTATGTCCCTAGAATTGAACATATCCTCCAGCTATGTTCTGACAAGGGCATTGGATGGGTATACAATCACCTCCTTCATTTTGATCATTATTAATTATCTGTTCTCTATTAAGCCCAGGAGAGATCCCTCCTTCCCTCCCTCCCTCCCTCTCTTCTTCCTCTCTCTCTCCCTTCTCTGTCTCTTTGTCTCTCTCAGTCTCTCTCCATTTACCTCCCCTCTCTCTTTCTTTTTCTCTCTTTTGTCTTTCTTTCTCTGTCTCTCCCTCCTTCCCTTCCTCCCTCTTCTCCCTTTTCCCCTCTCTTCCTCACTCCTCTGTCCCTCTCTTTCTCCCTCCTTCTCTCTCTCTTTTCTGTCTTTCTTCCTTTCTCCTTTCCTTTATCCCCTCCCCTTCCCCTCTCCCTCTTCACCTCCTTCCTCTCTCTCTATTTTCTCTGTCTCTGACTTTGTCTCTCTGTCCCTCCCTCTCTCTCTCCCTCCCTCCCTCCCTTCTTTGTTCCCCCCACTTCCTCCCTCTCTTCTTTCCTCTCTCCCCTCTCTCTTCCTCCCTTCCTCCCTGTTCTCTGTATCTCTCTTTCTCTCTTTCTCATTGCCATGGCACACTATTAACTCATATTAAGCATGTAGTGCACTGAAATCCATTGATCTTTTTCACCTGTGGCCCTTTTATTTAAAAAGAAAATAGCCAAGAGCTCTGCACAGACAGCAACTGCCCTGCACAGTCTGGGGAGCTCAGTCTCAGTTGTAGGGTAGCTATTGCCTATTAGATCAATTCCAACCAGGTATGAATAAGGGGGAGGGTTTAGGAATGAAGAGTGAGAATCATAGAAAAAGAAAGATTCATTGATGTGTATCTGAGACCAGGAATAGGGTTCCCAAAGCTTTTAACAGAAATGGTAAGAGTAATTTTTTTCTCAAGAGAAGTTAAATATAAAGAAGCTTGAGGTCTTACTTCACCATTTCTGGGCCTTTCTTGCAGATCAAAGTCTCTCTTCAGGAGAGATCTCTTCTGGGTGGGATCAGAGCTGGCCTAAATGACTCAGGAAAGAGAGTCTGCATGTGAGAGGGAGACCCAAAACTTGGAGGGAAATTTCAAGAGCCTAGGAGTATGGCTGAGGAAGCCTAAAGAAGTCCCCCCCCTAAACACCTAAAGTCTCTTTTTTCTTCTCAAAATTTTCAAGGCCTCAATGAAGAAGGCTTCCTGATAGAAAAGAGCTTTCTGATTGGGAGGATCATGAAGCTGGAGGCCCAGGGCCTTGGTTTTGACACTTAATGACTTTGTGACTTTGGGTAAATCAGCTAACCTCTGATCTCCTAAGCCTTAGTTCATTGTCTACAGAATAAAGGGGCTAGACTGGTTAATGTCTGAAGTCCTTTCCAGTTCTAAATCTATAATCCTGTGGTCCTCAAGACAAAAGACAGACTACTACAGTCCTGCAGCCTCTGTAGAACTCTTAGGAAAGTCCACATTAGCTCCAACCCACTCACCTGCAACAAATGTTCTTTCTCCTCCTAGAATTCTGCTTGAGATTCTTTAATACTTCCTGCCCTGATTTTTGACCATATCATTATTTCCTTAAGCTCTCAGTGCTCGCTTCTTTGGTTGGTCATCCCTCCCCTTCTCAGTCTGGCAGCAGATAGACTAGACTCAGGGAAGAGTCAGGGAAAGACTACCCCAAAGTCCCCTAGGGCTCTGTGGGCCATTTCCACACCCCCTATAATACTAACCTCCTTTCCCTCCCTTTAGGAAGGGAAGAAAGACTCTTTCAAAGTCCCTTAGAGCTCTATGGATCATTTCCACTCTGCCATTCCCATATAAGGCTAAACTGCTTTCCCTCCTTCCCTCATTCCTTTCCTCCCTCCCTCCAGGAAGGTGTCCAACAATAAGGGATGCATAAGTGGTCCACATTCAGGGAGACAAGAGTGGCTGGCTCTCACTTTTTCTGGTCTCTTTTCTCCTCAGGCCTTCCTTCTCCTTCCCAGCAGGTTTCACAATCATATTATGAGTCTGTCACAAAGGACCCTGCTGCTTAATCATGTCAGATGATTATGAAGAGAGGATGAAGACGATAAACTTGAGTTAATTTCCATAGATTTCTCCTTAACCCTCTGCAGTTGGAGTTTCTGAAGAGGATTACATGACCTACTGAGTAAGAAAGAAGGCAGATTGGAGTGTCTAATAAGAAGGGGTGACAGCCTTTGTCTGTGTCTTTTCAGTCCTGATATGGGAAGCACTGGAGTGTTTTGGAAAGGATGCTGGATTTACAGTCAGAAGACTAGAATTCAAAACCCAACTTGACACCTATGTGACAGTGGGCAAGACAAGTGATCTAACTTCTCTGGGCCTTGGCTTTGTCATTTGTAAAATGGGAGAATTGGACGAGACAGCCTCAAAGTTTCCTCTTCTAGCTCTAATTCCAGGGCTTGCAGGAAGCTCCATCCAGGGAAAAGAGACTAGACATAGGCTCCGGAGACCTTGATTTGAATCTAGCTTCCATTTCTACCTTACTATATGAGCTTGGCCAAAATATATACCTTCTCCATAAGCCTTACTTTCCCTATTTTTATGATGAAGTTTTTGACATCCCATGATCCTATGTTTATCCCTTTGCATTGTAATAATGCAATATTTGCATTATTATAAATTGCATTTATCCCTATTGCATTATTATTGCAATACTTATTGCAAAAGTATTTGCAATACTTTTACTGGGGAAACAATGGAGGATTTCTAGGCTCTGGGGAAGGGCCAATGAATGATGTAGTTTTGGAAGTGAAATCTATCGTTTGTCTTTACTTAGGGCTGATCCTTCTCAATAGCTTGGGAAAATGGAGGGTTTCCTGTACACTGGGCAATGAGTGAAGGACTAAGAGAACAGACTTCTTCAGGGTGCCCGTTGATTTGTGCTAATCCAGAGAACAGGAAACAGGAAGGAGCTGCCTGCCATCCCTAGAGAGAAAGAACTAGCTGACTACTCAAAGGAGGGACTTAGTCAGTTCTCTATGGCTTTGTGGGTTATTTTTCTCAGGATATTCTTAGGTTAACATCCTGTAAGAGCCAGTGATACCTGTTCAGTCCAAGTAAGCACTCACCAGGAAAGAAAATTCTGTGCCATCCATTTTAAAGGTTTTACTGTCATTATCATCAGGGATACTAGTGCTTTGGGAGTCCTTTTCAGCAGCAGACATGGCTCAGGGATGGAAATCCCTTTTTGAAAGCACTCAGCTTCGTGCTAAGTAGGTTGCTGGCAACGAAACATATGATTCTGGAGACACGTTGGCAATTAACTATGAGTAACTGCAGGCAGGATTTTCCAGCTTAGCCAAGTAAGGTTCTAAAACATAGCAGATGTGTCAAACCACTAGGTTACCTTGTTCTTTGTAATTTGGAAAAACATGTCTATGGCTATTCATTCCTTTACCCATTGTACCTTCCCATCCAAATTCCAAAACAAAAATTAATGGACCAAGTCTTCTCTCTAAACCCGTTCTCAGAAAAATCAACCAAGCCACTGATTAGCATTTACCAGCTCCTTCCCAGTGTCCAGCCAAAGAAACAGAGGAAGAAGAGGCAGCGACTCCACTCTTAGGGAATTCTTACTTTAGTTTCAGAGACAAGATTCACCATCTTCAGGATATCTGAACAAACTGTGACAACATTAAAAGAAAAATCATGGACAATATGGCAGGATGTAGATGAGAGCTCTGAATCCCATAGGAGCTGGGGAGGGAAGGTAGTTCTAAGCTTGATAAAAGACGGCTTCATGCAAGAGGTGGGCCTTAATATTGATCTTGAAATATGAGAAAGATGGTTAGAAGATTATTTTATATTGAATTTGCTCATTTGGTGAATGCCAGAATACTAAAGATGGAAAGGACCTTTGAAATCATCTTACCCAGTGAGGAATGTTTTACAGATAAGGAAACTAAGGAAAGGAAAGGGAAATTGATACATAAAATGAGTTAGTGGCATATTTGAGAATCAATTGACCAATCAAATATTTATTAAACACTTATGTATGAGGCAGCAGGGATATAATGACCAAAAGCAACAAAATCCCTGCCTTCCTGCGTTCTAAACTAGTACTCTTTTCAGTGACACACTACTTCTATTATGGTTTTCATAGTAACAGAATCCTGGGACTGAAAGAAGCCTGAGAGGTCATCTAGAATTGAAAGAGGCATCATTTTGGCAAAATCTCTAACTAATACCCTCCTGAAGACCTCTAATGATGAAGAATTTCCCATCTCTTTGAGGCAGCCTATTTCAATTTGGGATAGCTCAGTTTGTTAGAAATCGTTCCCTTCTGTTTCCTAGTAACAGCTAGGGCTTGGATAGTCTCTCCAATCTGGAAATTTCTTTACACAGGTGACTATGAATCATGGCTTAGCCAGCTGGATGTGGAATTCTGGAGGATTCCTAGGCTACATAGGCTACCTTTGGAAGAGAGTGGAAGGTCTCAAAGAGATATTTCATTTTTCTCCAGTCCTGTCTCAGATGGACATTGGAGACCTTCATGCTAGATGAATGATTGATAGCAATGATACAATGCTAAACATGATCCTATGGATAGGAATTAGAGGTGCATTTCATCAAGGCAATATGGGCAAGAAATAATGCTCTAAGGAAGGGTTTATAGGCAATGTGGTGATTTCTGAAACCCCTCTCTACACAAGCCAGAAGTCTAACCAGTCCCGTGCTTCTTTCTTCACTTTGCCAAAAATTAACCTTAATACCTTCCTTATTAAGGTTAATTAAAGCAAAAGACTCCTAAGGGGTCAAAGAAAGAGAAAAGGGACCCATAAGCACAAAAATAATTTCAGCAGTTCTTTTCTTGGTGGAAAAGTCCTGGAAACTAAGGGAGGTTCTTCAGTTGGGTTGTTGTCATTGTTTGTCCTTTATTCTGGAAGAGGACCATGACATCAAGGAAAATGATGTTATAACTTGCAAGTGAATTGTTTTTAAGTGAGGGAGGTCTGTGCAAAGTCACCAGTCTTATTCTCTCCTCCAGAGCTATCTAATAAGTCCAGTGGAAAAATATAGATCAGGATACTGGAGATGGCCCTGCATGCAGTGTGAGACTTTGGCCTTTTAAAGTTAAGGTCATTAATAGGAAATGTTTATCTGAGGCAATGCCCATTCAGTGATTAAGGCTAAGGAAGAAATAAGGCCCAAAATAGCTTCTAATCAAAAAAATAAAATCAATCTGGGAGGGGAAGATCCTCAGGTTTCTGGCTAAGAGAAAAGCAACCGCTATTTATCCTCACTTTGAGCCATTGGAATCCAAACAGTGACCAAGTGAGGTTTGGTCAGAGACTTACTGTTGGCCAATCAGTGAGAGCCAGAATGATTTGGGTTTAAGTCATGGTCCATAAAAATAATTTTAGCCCATAAAGATATCTAGTTTTTTTATTCCTTTTATTTCTTTGGGCAAAGCATCTGCAGGTAAAGGTATAATTAATTACCTATGTAGACAAAGGGAAAGGAGGGAGAAAGGGAAAGAAGGAAGAATGGAAAGAATGAAAGAAAAAAGGATAGAAAGAAGGAAGGAAGGAGAAAGCATCATTTAGATAATGGCTCAAAGAATTAAGACATATAAATGACAAAAATAATTTAAGAGAGGGTTTCAGAATACCTTGGGAAGACTTATATGAAATGAGGTAGGATGTATGAATTGAAATGGGCAGAACCAGGAACACAATTTATATGTTAAAGTCACAATACTATAAAGACAAGCAATTTTAAAGTCTTAAGAACTCTGATCAACCAAATGACCAACCATGATTCCAGAAGGTCAGTGACAAAAAATACTATCCACTTCCTAAAGAGAGATGATGGATTAAAAATATAGAACAAGACACAGTTTTGGACATGGCTAATGTGATATTTTTTCTTGACTGCACATTTTTGTTACGAGATTTTTTTTTCTCTACTATGAGGTATGGAAGATGGTTTTAGAGGAAAAATACATGTTATTGATTGAAAAAAAATTAATTCATTTAATTTTTAAAATAAGCAGGCCCAAAACTATGATACAAAATACTTAAACCCAAACCCACAGGATTCTATAGATTGGCCTGTTCTTGGAATGCCTCATAAGAGATGATGTCCTTGTGAACACTCAAAGATGCACATTAGACAACACCAGCCCCATTGAATCCAATGATCTGAGAGCATCACTACCAGAGAAGGTAGTTCAGAGGGCAAGGGGCTAGGTCAAAGATGCATAGAGGTCTTTGGCAAAGACAGTTGCCTATTAATCACCCTGCTATGCACTAGTAAATATTCTGTATTTAAAATGCAGCTTAGCTTTCCTCACTTCTAAGAAGAGTCAACACACTCAGCTGCTTCCCAATGTGGACCCTTACAAGTATGCTTGCCTTAATTACAGAGGTACATTTGCCATATGAGTCAGCTGAAACGGCAAAGCTTTAATTAAATTCATTTGGGTTTCCAGCCAGTTTCTACAAATTGTAGCTAATTTACATTTTTGGTTTACACACACACACACACACACACACACACACACACACACACACAGCTAAACCTCTTCATTTGAAAAAAAATTGAGTTTGAAGGGAAAAACAATTTAAACAGTGTCTACTATATGCCAAGTGTTTTTTTTCAAGAATTATTTAATTTGATCTTCAGATAACCCTGCACAGTAGTGCTATTGTTATCCCCATTTTATAATTGAGGTAGTTGAGGCAAAAGTTAAGAGACTTGCCATGATGACATAACTAATAAGTTTCTGAGGCACAATTTGAACTCTGTTCCTTCTGATTCCAGAACCAGAACTCTATCCACTGCCTCCAACTAGAGATTACTAAGAAAAAGAAGCCCCTCCTGGTCACTCAACCAGAACGCTCTGAGCCCAGATGAGTGAGGATAAGCTTTATCACTGAAGATAAGTAAACTTAATGTGCCTTTGATATATTCAGTGTTATCTCACATAATCTATTGCCATGCTTCTTTTGACATTCAAGTATTCAATTTGTTCAATGAGAGAATTCCACACAGTCATTTATATCTTTTGTACTCCTACCTCTTTATTGACCAGAACTTACCACTAAGAGTTCAGTCAAGAAACTGACCAGGTGTATTAGAAGGGAAATTAGAATTTAATTTAGAGCTTAAAGCTTATTTAGAGGAAATATAGTCCACCCCATACCCCCATCCTTCATCTTAAAAATAAGAGAACTGAGGGTCAATGATTTTCCCAATGTTTGAAGTGGCAGAGCTAAGATTTGAACTCAGAATATTCCTTCCATTGTGCCATGTTGTATTCTCTGTTTTCTAAAGTCTAAATGTCTAAAGTCTAAATATTTCTAAGTCTAAAATGAACTATGTTAACTAATGAGTAAACTGCATTTAATAAGATCAATTTGCTGAAATCACAATAGACCCAGAAACTTCTTCAATCAACTGCTGCCAACCAGTCTACTTGACCCTGATTCCCAACTAACCTGAAGCTGAAAACCATCCTAGAGACAGGTAAGTTGATGTCTCAGGCAGCAGTTGTGCAGGGATTCTCAACTAAAGACTATTTAATTGAGATATCATGTCAGCAAAATATGAGAGCATCCATAGATCATTTGTGAGTGGTAGTTTTTTAATTCTACATGGCTAGCCCATGGTGGAGTAGACAGAGTATTGGCCTTAGAGTTTAGAAGATATGGTTTCAAATCCTGCCCCAGACACGTTCTAGTAATGTTACATTGGGCACATAATTTCACTCAGATTAAGTTCTCACAACTGTAAAATTGTGACCTTACTTCACTGGGTTATTGTGATCAAATGAAGTAAAATATGTTAAGTGCTTCACAAATCTTGAAGCATTATATTAATGCTAGCTATCATCATCATTTTTGTTGTACTACTAGTTTCTCAGTGTCACAGGAGCAATATACTTATTTTTGCTATGAACCTATGTATGTAGTTTTGGGCATCTAATAAATGTAAGGATTCAACATTGAGTCTTCTTAGTTCTGAAATTAGAAAACTAGATAAAGGTAATGAGTCAAGGCACAGAGATCTTTGTTACAAAACAGAGGGCCCAGGCTCTAGAGAAGGCATTCCAGAAATACAGAATCAGATCCACACAATCATGGACATAGAAGAGACCACGCAGATCAGATCATCCAGCCAGTACTTGCACCAACATTCCTTTCATAAGAATCCTTGACAAGTGGTGAGCCAGTCTTTTCTTAAATATTCCTGGTGATTGATATTATATGCTCTCCCTAGATGCCCTATTTCACTTTTGAATAGCTCTCTCTAATCAGTAGGAAGGCAGTCATTAACACACATTTATTAAATATTTACAATATGTTTGGTATTGTTTAAGCCTACAAATATAAGCAAAAAATACAACACTTGCCCTCAAGATACTTACATTCGAATGGAAGAAAACATAAAAGCTTTGTACAAAAATTAGAATATAATTCTTGATTTTTTTGGAGTCAGATAAACAAAAATATTTCATTCAAAATACATATGTATAAGTAAGGAATGCTTAGTTTTCCAATTCCTTTCCACTTTTTGAGGAAATTAAATTCTGTCTAAAATACTTTCACTGGCATTGTTTTAAAGTTCCAATATGAACTCCTTAATTTGGCATTTAAGGCTCTCTACAATGTAGCTCCAACTTAACTTTATAGCATATCACTCATACCCTTGCCATGTTAGTTCCGTTTGACTATTAATTACCCCAAACTTTACATTCTATCTCTTGCCTCCATGAATACATACCACTGTTCCTATGCTTATAATGCACTACTTTTTTTTTAATCTCTGAAGGCTCAGTTCAGGTGCTACTTCCTCTGGAAATTTTACTAGTAGGTTTCTCTCTCTCTGTGTCTCTTTCCCTCTGTCACTCTGTGTATCCGTCTCTCTCTCTCTTTCTCTCTCCATATGTATTCATCTTTATAAATATACTAGACTTTTGATTTTTGAGGGCACTACCTAGGTTGTTCTGCACTTTTTCAACCTCAACACCAATTGCTATGCCTTGCACACATTTGTTTAATGAATTAATTTTTATTGAATCTAACATTATCCAAAGCCTTCAAGTCACTCCTACATAAGCAGTATTCAATTATATGGGCATAGACATAAAAAGGGTCTATCACATGCAGACATAGTTTTCAAAGGGAACTGAAATGTTATGTACTGGGAAGAAAAATTATATGTGCTACTATATGTTTGGATCCCCCAAATGACAAGAATGTCTGTGGCATAGTGGAAAGAATAATGCAAAGTCAGAGGACCTGGGTTTAATTCTTGGTTTTGACATTTACTATTTACATAACATTGAATAAGTCTTTTCCATTCTAGGTTTTGATGTCCTGAGCTGTAAGATAAGAGGTTTGGAATAGATCTATTCTATACCAGCTCTAAAATCTATGATGTGGTAAACTGACTCTTTGGAAATAATAACTGTCCTTGGTGCTGAACTAACTATTGGAATACCAAACTAACATCCATTTATTTGCAGCCTAATCCTTTTCCCCCCCTAAATCGCTGCAGAATTAGAATAATAGAACTTTAGAGATGGAAGGGGTCTCATAGGATTGTTGGTCCAATCTGTGTCTGAACAAGAATCTTCCCTGACAACTGGTCATCCAAACTTTGCTTGAAGAGCTCTAGTAAGGAGGGACTAGGGATATGCTGGAGGCAGCTCATAATGGTAGGGATGACTTTAATTTTCAGTGCAATCTTAAGTTATTGTTTTGTTATTGTCTAGACTTAAGAAAGTGATGGAGAAATTGTTAATAATGCAAATTAAACTTTAAAGTTTTCATGCCACATATTCCTACCCCCTTCACCGGGGAACTAGTTGTTAAACATTTACCAGTACTTTGTTACTTTGTTACTCTGGAACCCACTCACTTTTCAGGTAGCTTATTCTACTTTAGGAAAGCTCTAATTGCTAGAAAGTTTCTTCTTACTTCCAAGCAAAATCTGAATCTCTCCAACTTCTACCTATAATGTTTCTGCACCCCGGGGCTAAGCAGAGCAAGTCTAATCCCTCTCTTCCATGAAAGAAGTCACCACTCTAACCCCATACAATGCCTCTTTTGGGAAGCATGTGGCTAGAATGTGTTGAGGAAAGAGAGGAAGAATATGACTAAATCTTGCATACTGGTGAAAATTAATCAATAGTTTGCATTATCTTTCCAATAATAAGAAGGCAGAGATGCTGCCTACTGGGGGAAAAAATCTCATTGATACAGCATTTCCAATTTAATGTGGAAATTGAGAGTGGAAACACTACTATAATAGGTACATTCATCATAAGTACCTATGGTTAGGGCTTATTAGGAAAACTGCACACATCCTCCATTTGAAGCAAGGCCTATACTTAAGCCTCTTTAATAGCACTTCTCCTCTTCCCCCAGACATGCACCAAAGCTTGATGAGGACTCCCTGAAAGTCAGGAGTAATGCAGTTTTATATTAAGCACAGTGAAACCCGCTGAACTCTTCTGATGACTGAGAAATTACAAGATTTGACAGGAGAAATATTATATATGGAAACACCCTCTCCCAGGGTCAGAGGGAGTATGAGCATGGATAAATTTTTAAAAAGCTTTTATTAATCATGACTTACACTGGTTCACAGTGGAATTTCTTAGACCATTGTCATGTTGGTAAAGCAGTCGTTTAGTTTAAAATACAGATGCTTACAGGGCTTGGAATTAGGAGATCTAGATCCTAGACCCATCTATATTGCTAAAGAGTTTAATGACTTTTTCATAGTCTGAACATTAGACTGGGAGTCATGTGTTCTTTTTCTAATTTCACCACTTCTGAGCTTTGTGATGTTGGGTAAGTCAGTTAACCCCTTTTTTCCCCAGCTTGCTTTTTTGTCAAACTGATATATTTAATCCCTGAATTAACTCATGGAGTTATTGTGAGAATCAAAAAACCCTGCAAAATACTGTATGAAAACCAGTTATGATCATCTATGATCCCTTGATTATCATTATTATTAGTTTTGTTAATAACAAAAATATAGATGTATTTAGAAACTATTGTGGAATCATTTTTCAATTGTGCCTGACTCTTTGTGACCCCCACTGGAGTTTTCTTGACAAAGATACAGAAATGGTTTGCATTTCCTTCTCCAGATCATTTTACAGATGTGGAAACTGAAGCAAACAGGATTAATTAACTTATCCAGGGTCACACAAGTAGAAAGCGTATAAGGCAAGATTTGTCTCTATCTACTGGACTTAGATTAATAAAACTGATTTATAATTCTGGGTAAGTCATTTGGACCACTCTGAGCCTCAGTTTCCTTATTTGATAAAAATGGTTAGGATGGATGGTACTACTTACCTCCATGGGTTATTTTGAAAGAAGTACTTTGTAAATTTTAAAGCACAGAAGTATAAACAGTGGTTGATAATGATAATGATTAAAACTTGAAGAGACTGAGACCATTTCCTTCTTCAACTCATTTTATTGAATAGGAAACAAGCAAACAAGGTTAATAAATATCTGAGTCCTGATACTTAGGTATCCTTGACTTCAGGCCTGGCACTCTAGTCCCCATGCCATCATATCACCTTGCTGTCCTTTATTATTCAGATACAAATAATAATAATAACTATTATTATCATTGCAGCTCACCTAGAGGCAGATAGTGAAAGTATCAACCCTATTTTGAAAAGGATAAACATAAGCTTGAAGAAATTAAATGATTTCAATCAATCAACAAGCATCAATTAAACATTCATTATTGTTAGGCATTCTTCTTAGCCCAGAGAAAGAAAAAAAAAGACAGTCATTGCCCTCAAGAAATTTATATTTTGTGGGAGAAATACAACATGTACATGTAAAAGCAAATACAAAATATAGCCCCACTAGGTGGTGCAATGGATAGAGTGCTGGGTCTGGAGTCAAGAAGATCTGAATTCAAATTTTGCCTCAGACACTAACAGCAAGTCACTTAATTGTTTGCTTAAGTTTCCTCATCTATAAAATGAGTTGGAGAAGGAAATGACAATCCACTCCAGTATTTTCCCCAAGAAAACCCCAAGTGGGGTCACAAAGAGTCATAACTGAATTGACTGAACACAGCAACAGTGAAATATAAGGGATCGGAAATAGCCGTGTGATTTCATTGGTTCAGAGAACTTCTGGGTGAAAAGTCCCTATACCAGTGTAGTTCCCAGGAATCCTACAACTTACAGTCTTAGAGAGTTTTCTTAGGTGCTGACAAGTTAAGAATTAAGTTCAGAGTCACATAGCCAGTATATGTCAGAGAAAAGACCCGAAACCCTTATAAACAAATCAGATAAATGGTAATTTTGTGGTGAAGGAGACAAGAACAGCTGGAAGTGGGTGAGGATCAGGGTTCCATATAGGGGTGGTCCTTGAAATAAGCTTTTATAAAAAATGGGGAATTCTGAGAGGCTGGTGCTTTCCAGGAATGGGAGGAAATCTGTGCAAAGAGCAGAGATGCAATGTCATGTGGAAACAGCAAGAAGGTCAGTCTGGCTAGGCTGCAGAGTGCATGAAGGGGTAAGAGTACAAAAACCTGCTGAGGTGGACTAGGAGGATCTTGAATCTGGTTATATAGCTGATAAGTGATAAGAAGTGGAGGTGAGATTTGTACCCAGGTCTCCTGATTTCAAGTAAGTAGCTCTTTCCATATAGTGAAAGTCATTATCAACAAGATTGCTCAGGTGGTAATGGGAAACAAAGAAGGTTTAATGAAGAAGATAGAATCTGAGTTACCTTTGAAAGGATGGGTCAGAATTCACGATCTTGGGATGAATTTGCCTAATCAAGACCTTTCCGTGTATCTTATATACTTTTCCAGATGGACAAGGAAATAGACTTCAGGAACAGTCCTTCCCACTAATTAACTGGCCTCAGAAGTAAATGCATTGGCCTTGACCAGAGGCCAAGATAGGGAATTCAGATTTATTCAATCTGACAGTTTAATAGAATGTGCTATGCTTTTTTTCTACATCTTCATGGGTAAAGCTCTGAACTGTACCCAAAACCCCCCTCAACAACAGAAAAACAAAACATACTTTTAATTCCATTTGATGACTTGGAAACTTCCTGTACACATAGCAGAACAGATGTGCCGATGTCTCTTGCCTGCTGCTGGCATTAGGTATTTATAAAAAATGCCATATATCCAAGCTTCCAGACAGGCAGCAGCTAACTCTTCTGGTTCAGTGTAAGGTCGTAGCCCATGCTGGGGCCCTGCTGAGTGAAAACTGGGTAGAGGGAGAAGTGTCCATTCCAGTAATTTGGGAGGCCTGTACTCAGTGCTAATTGGTACTTTGAAGAGTGAGGGCAGAGAAGTTTTTGGAAGTCCAGACTACCTTCTCTCTTGGGGGAGGGGATTTCCGTCATAGGAGGCAGAAGCATTAAAGGTTAGGAACATGAATGAGTATTTTCCAAGATGCTTCAGAAACTGTTACTTAAAGGAGAAATTCCCTTAATATACATGACAAAAGATTGTCTTTTGCCACTTGGAGATCTTTAAAAATGGGGGACTTACTGGCCCTATCTTCACCCCTGCAATGCCCATTACACTTTTGGCTGTCTCTGATGATTATATGATCTAAAAGCTGTTTCTCTGATACCAGTTAAACTTTGTGCTACACCTTCCCCCTACCTCTATCCTATAGATCCCAGTTCTGTATTACTAGGCTAACTCCGATTGGAACAAGTCTTCCTGTTTTCCATGGAAGTCTTTATAGACATTCAAAGTCAGCCACTCCCTGATTTAGCTCTTCTCTCCAACCTAAAACATCAATTAATCCTCCTAATTAATAGTATTATGGCTCTTTACCATCCTGCATGAACATACTCTATCTTAGGAATAGAGAGTCAGAAGTATTTGGAACTGAAAAGTGCTTTAGAGATCATCTAATTCAGTCATTTCATTTTAGAAAGGAAGGAACTCTGCACCTATGAGAGAGATATATTTTCCTCATTAGAGTTTGTCAATATTCTTTTTAATTGTGACAAACCAAAATGACCACTATACTCCAGCTATGGTTTGACTGAGGCAAAGAATCAAGGGATTCAAGATTGGGACCATTGTTTCTAGATCATTCTTAGCTCACAGGCTATACAAAAATAGGAAGTGGACAAATTTGACTTTTGGGATGTATTTCATCAATACCTGCTCTAGATTGTTGAGACCTTTTTGGGAGGCTAACTCAACTTGCTAGTGGGTTAGCAGTACAATCCACAAACTTAGTAGCAAGGGCTTCATCTAAGTCATTGATAAAAACTGAAACAACAAGAACAAAGATAGCTCTTAAAGCTTGATGCCCTGCTACACTTTGATTCCTAGGTGTTTTTAAAACACCTATGTGCTTATGCTCTACCCATGCCTATGCTCTACCCTCTACTTTCAAGATGTATCCCTTTAAAAATAATCAAACAAACACATGGTAGGGATTTCCTTAATGAGAGAAGAATCAGGTTATACATATATACACAGCATATATTTCTAGATAAATAGATGATCAATTGGATAGATAAGAGAGATATAGAGATGGATGGACAGATGGATGTATTTCTACATAGATGACATAAGACTAGTCAGAGGATAATTAGTTATCCAAATCACAAAGATAGTTTTAATAGGTATTTGCCTTAGTCTTGACAATTCCTCATTATCTATTCTCTGACTAGAAGTTGACCACAAGTTATCTGCTCCTTTGAGGAGAGATTCAGACACACTTCAGTTGTAACTCCACAAAGCCTTAGAATCCCACCCCTCTTCTTTAAATCATTAGGGCTTTGTCTCTAGCATGGTTTAGGGAAGGCCAGAGTGAACATACATATATGTCACCAACATGATGAGTAACCTTGCCCTCCAAAATTCTTAACCTGTTTCCTTAATCAATCATGTGTCTATCATATAGGAACTTATCTAACACTCATGGACAATGATTCATATTTTGACCTTTTCCCCTCTTGTGGGTAATCAATAATTTTCTTCCACTTTGCATGAAAAAACGATTCCCAAATGATCTATTAATTTTAAGTACGATATCTTTTTAGCTATTTTAGTTATTTATACACAAGAATAAATATCTTGAATAATTTTATTCAAGGCCTTTTCCCTAGAGATGAGAAGCCTTAGGATTGGGGTATTATAGCTATTCTCAATCATTTGAAGGGTTTCTATGCGGGAGAGGGTTAAGATATATTGTTTGCCCCTCAGAGAAATGGTAGAAGTTGTCCAGAAAGACAATCCTGGAGTAAAACAAACTCTGGAAAGGTAGTGAGTTCCCAGTCAGTGGTCTTCAAATAGAGACTAATCAAAGACTTGTCAGGGATGTCATAAAGGGGGGTTTCTTTTTTTTAGATAGATTGGATTAGATAACTGTGGTGATCCCTTTAATCTTTGCTAGTTTGTTTCTTAAATCTAATACATGATTAAGTATTAATCTATTAGATTATTAGAGTGGGATATTTGAGGAGAAGGCAAAAGGGAAGCATAAGTATATATCATCATCATCATTTGGAGTTTGTTGCTATATTAACTCTTGATTAATTCTTTTGTGAATTGTCTTTTCCCAAAGTGTGAGTGATTCAAGAGCAAGTACTGTCTTATTTTTGTTTCCTTCTCCATCATTAGTATTCTGCTTGATATGTAGTAAGTAAATTCTTAATGAATATCTTTTAAAAAGTAAATGAATGATTCACTCTTTCATTCACTGGCCTTATTAAAGTAGGGTGGATGAAAAGATACTATGGTAGTTATGGGTCACTGTCTCACATCCAATCTCTCCTTTCTGTAATCTGCAGCCCAACAGGAGACCTTTTAAACCCAGACTCAAGACTTGCCATCCTCCCTCAAAGAGCACTTTCTTCTTCACTTTTCTAATGCACTTATCAGGAAATATTGGACATTGTTGTTATCTCCTTACTATATTATAAGCTCCATGAAGGCAAAGATTTATCTAGATATTCAATCTCTTTGTGTGCCTTGCATGGGACATTGAACATAGGAGGCACTTGATAGATAGCAAATGCATTTATTAAGCACTTACTCTTTGTCAGGCAACAAATGAAAAAGCAAAGCATTTATTAAGTTCTTACTGTGTATCAAGTAATAAATAAAAGAATAAAGCAGCTTTTAGGTGCTTACTATATATAGTGCACTGGGTTAAACCTGGAGGTGATAAATAGAAGCAAGAAAGACAATTCCTGCCCTCAGGTACAAATCAATATACACAAAATAGCTACAAAAAGTTTCTAAATCTATATGAGCTCAACAATGTTTCCCAAATTAAATAGGGAAGATATCCGATATTATTCAGTCATATTTCAATTTATATTTAAAGAATGCTTTACATTCTTAACGTCGTTGCTTCTTCATCATGACCCTATGAAGTAGGTAGCGTAAGGATTATCTTCATTTCACATATGAGGAAACTGAAATAGAATCATATATGCCAGATCATTGAAATAGAGCTGGGTCTCAGACCTATGTCTTTGACCTCAATTTCATGGCTTTTGGCTCTTCCCCAAACAGCAAAGGTTTCCTACTTCACCCACTTCTCCAGCTAACCTAGGCCACTGCTTCCTTAGCATGACTAATGGAGTTAACAGCATTGGAGACTAAAGAAACTTGTGGACAAGCCCTTGACAAAGGTCTCCTGAGCATCTCAAGCAGAAGAATTAACCCATCATATATATATTTAATCAAAACAAAGCCGGTATTAGCAATGATTAGTGATGAATACAACTTAACTCCTCAGATAATCCAACCCATATCCTCTTCTTACTAAACCATGTTATAACAAGCTGAGGACAGTTTTTTGGGACTGCCTACCCTGCCCCATGCTTAGACAAAGCTGGCAGTGCTCAGGTGCTGACACAGGGAAAGAAGAAACATCTTTCCTTTTGCTATTGCAGAGGCTTACTGTTTGGCTCCAAGGAATAGAAGACAAATCCATAGAATTTCAGAATTGGAACAGCCTTTAGAGATCATCTAGCAGAGACTGTTATTCATATGTGAAGACAATTGAGATCCAAAGAGGGAAAGTTACTTTTCCAAAATCATGTTACAACTTGGTATCAGATCTGATATAGAAACCCAAATCTCTTAGATTCTCAGTCTAATAACCTTAGATTAATTCCCATTAAGGAATTAAGGTGAGAATAATAGAAGTGAATGGTCAGAGTTTTCCTGAGAATTTATGATTTTGTAGTGGCAAGGCATGAATATGGCCAGGAAGTAATATGGTGGATCTGACATTGGGATTGATAAGGTGAGAAGTCATTGATCAGATTCTTTTTGAAGGTATTTACCTTTTAAAGAATACCCTGGATAAAGTCTTGCTTATCCTAGGTTGGTAGAGGGGAGTGGATAGTTTTGAACAGTAGACCATTTCTAGTTCTCCTCCCATCTCTTAGGTCATCCAGTCCAGGACTTGAACAGGAATCTCTATTTACAACAATCCCTAAAATGACCATCCAGTTTTCCTTTGAAAAACTCTTGCAGATCACGAGGAAATCAAGTAATCTAAATCAAGTAATCAGCTTTAGTTGTTTTGGTGAGATAGAAGTCTTATCATTTGCCCTATCAATGCATCCTAAGGTTCTCTAGGTACCTTATCCTCTGTTCTTTCTCAGATCCCTGAGTGCTACTTAAGACTTTTAATCTTTCATCTTACTTTTGATACTTTTTTAGAATATTTTCAACCTTCTGGTCTTCACAGGAACACACATCTCAAGAAGACACCATAATCTTGGTCATTCTCTCCAGCACTGGCTGCTTCTTCCTTCATGCTCCATAGACATAGTGAGCCAAAAGGAATCAGGATGCTCACTTTTCCCTGATGCTACCTCAAAACCTTCCCTCTGCCATTATTACTCTTTGACACCTTGTTTTTATTGAACATGATCTGTCTATGATACCTTGTTCAGGTCTTCATTACTGTAATCCAAATATTTAATCACCCATCACATTATCTGGTCCTTATAACTGTTTTGCAGAGGAGGTAGATAGGTATCCTTACCCTCCCCTCCATTTTGTAGATATAAAAACTGAGACTTAGTTTTTTTAAACAATTTTCTATGAGATAAGCAGTCCTGGTGTATTGTTGTTCCTATTTGATACATCTGGAAACTAACACAGTGAGAGGTAAGGGGACTTCTCTGAGGTCATACTGTGAGTTAGTGCTAAGTCTGGAGCTCAGCTTAGGTATCCTGATTCTGAGCACAAGAATCTTTCCATTACATCAGAAGCTAGTTGTTTTGGTTACCTTGTGTAGAAGACAAATTAGGAGGGGGAGGATGCATCTCACACAGGGCCCTCTTCTTTTTTTCTCTCTCTGCCTTCTCATTGAAAGCTTGTTTACTAAAGAGAGTACTTCTCATTTGCTTAAAACACTCTGTAGACCAATATGGGGCTGGAGGAAATGAGGGATGGAAGGCATAAAGAGGCAGGTTTCAATTCAACTGAAAGGAGAGCTTCCTAATAATCAAAGCTGTGTAGAAACAGAGACTGTCTTTTAAAATAGTGAGTCTCCCATGTCTGAAAGTCTTCGAAATGAAGTGAATGACCACTTTTTAGGATTCTTATGGAGGGAATTTCTGCTTTGGATGGACCATAGAGATCCCTTTGGTACTGAGAGTCTCAGATTTTATAAAATACTCTTCTGCTTCATTTTGGGAAGGAATTTGGGTTATAGATAAGTTCAATATACGTATGTATGGAACACACATCTATATACATATGTACATATATACACAGATGCATATATGCATATTATATATGTGTGGTCATATATAAACATAAGTTGTTCTGGAACAAATTAGAAATGGGAAAAGCAAAAGTAAAGAGAAAAGTTTTATATACTTTGTTTATGTAGATAATGATTTCTAAAACATGAAGTTGGGACACGCCCTTCCCACCATTCTAATATATTTGCTCATGCACATACACACACACATGCACACACCCACAAACTCAACTTCTGTTTTCCAGGAGAAAATGTCTCCAATAGCTCATCCTATATTCTCATGCTCATTCTAACTTACTTTTCTAATTTGCTCCAGGAGAAGAGCATATGTTTATTCATGAAAACAACCATCCCTTCAGGAGAAGAAAAATAATACCAGCCCAATAAAGACAAGGAGTGTATTGATTGTCCTTGAAATGCTCTGGGACTTCCTCTCAATTGTATTCTGTAGCAGAAAATTCAGTTCAATTCCATCCAACAAATATTTGCAGTTGCCTGCTCTGTGCAAGGAGAACTTTCTCTGCTTCACTTAGGGATGTCTGGGGGACAGAAATTGGTTGCTACCCCCAAGGAGCTCACAGTCTAATAGGAGAGAGAATACTGGGATATGGTACAAGGTAATAAGTGATAAGGGCCATAAAAAGTATAAATTTAGGGGATAGTGGAGGAAGGGGGCAGTTCATTTCCATCTGTGGAGGCATCAGGAAAATTTTTTACAGGAGATCATATTTGAACTGGGATTTGAAGTATTTCAACAAGCAGATAGGAGTATGGTAGGGAGGGCTGGGGTGGGCCTTTATTTCAGAAGCAAAATCAAAGGAAGAATATTTCAGCCAGGGGCCTTGATAGTCAACAATGGCATTGATTTATTTTCTCAAATTCGGGAGGTTGAGCTTTTGAATTCTCTCTAGTTTCTGCTGGTAGTTATTAATCAATTCCTATCAACTTCTGATACTGTTCAGGATGAAAGCAGCTCGGGCTTCTCTAGTTAGAAAGCAGACGTAAAGTTGAGTTTCAGATTGGTCAATAGCCAGAGCATCTCTGGATTTCTTCTGGGGAAACAACAAAACGTCCCACATGCCAAAACACATTCTTGCTGTGGACATATATAGTATTGCTATTTGTATAGTTTTCCTGCCTTCCTTGCTGACCATAAATGAATGGAGGGCATAGATTATGTCATTTATTTAAGTGTTCTTCATATTGTCTAGTATAGTACATATTGCCCTCTTATATAGTATCCATTTGGATTTATCCTAATGGGTGTAAGGAACTTCCAGTGTGAAAACTCCTTCCCTGCTTGCCTGGAACTTGGGTTTAGAATAACATTTCTTAAACTGGCATTTGTGGAAAGATATTCTTCCCCTTTATGGTCAATTTTCAGGGAGTCTATGAACTTGGAAGGGAAAAAATATATCTTCATTTCAACATAACTGGTTTTCTCTGTAATAGTGTACATCTTATTTCATGCATTTAGGATTATTCTGAGAAGATCCATGCTAGTTCGCCACAGGGGTTCATGACTTCCACTCAAAAAGATCAAGAACACTTGTCTTGGTGTGTGTCCTGGGAACCCTGGGAGACTAAGTAACTGCCCATGATCTTTCAGTTACAGTTGTTCAGAAGCCAGACCTGAAGCCAGGACTTCCTCCATTCACCACTCCCAGATGCTTCTTGCACTCTATGCTCAAAGCTTTCAATAAGGAACATCTTCCTTCCAAAAGCTGTTGATTTGCATTTCGTATAAATTATAGGAGAATTAATTTGGATCTGAAATAATATCTTCTAGGTCCCCTCTTCTAAAACTCTGGATTATGAGTCTATATGAGTTCTCATAATTGAATAGAGAGGTCATAAGATTATGATTTATTATCAGCAAAGATTTGGTTTGTATAGTTACTTTACATATCTATATACATGGGATCACATAAAAATTTCTTGACAGAAAAGGGGTCATGAGTGGGAAAAGTTTAAGAAGCCTTGACTAGGTCAACTCCTTATTCTAACAGATGAGGAAATGGTTCACATAGGACAATGTATGTGCCCCCAAATCAGCCAGGCACTAAGTGGTGGTGATGGGTTTTGTTCTCTCGGTGCTCTGCACTTAATTTCATTGATCTTTCTACTGTACCCATGCTGGCCTTTTTCTAGTTTCCACCAAGTATTGCTAGGTCTGCTCTTTAAAGCCAAGTCTAATTCTCCTTCCTTAGGACACTTTCTGATTTTTAAAGTCAGGATTCACATCCTATCCTATTTTCTTCTCTAGGCTAAACTTTGTTCCTTCAATGCAACTTCCTTCATATGATGTCTTTCCCCAGCCCAGTCATTTTCTTACAGTTTATTAATATCTCTTCTAAAATATAGTGCCCAGAAATGGACACAATATCACCAGTGGAGTCTAACAAGATATTGATATTTATATAATAATTTAATTAATTTAGAATTTTAAAGATTGTTTTATTCATTTACTCATTCCACACATTTTCACTGATGCCTATTATGTGCCGACCACTCTCACTGATACTGAGCTCTCCTCAGTAACACTTGCAGTCTAAGCTATATAATGTAACACTTCATAACATTATCTTCCTTTTGGTCTTATTTCATGGATGTGTCTGCTCTCTCTCTCTTTCTCCTTAACCAGATTATAGTTTTCCCAATGGCAGAGATCAGGTCTCCTTTCCTTCTCCTCCAACTGTAGCCAAGGATGGTGGGAATGAAGCAAAGATGAATGGTGAATGTCAGAAAACACTCATTGGCAGATTGGTTGATGGACATCAGGGAAGAACCACAATCAGGGCAAGATGCTTGCTTTCCAGACACTCCATATAGCTTCTAGTGCTTGCTAAGAAGAGGGCAATTCCTTTCCTACATCCCCAGTGTATCTCACATCTCTGAGCACTGTGTTAGAGATGGGAGGGTAGACAGCTCCTTGGGAAAGAATGTGAGTAGTTCTTTTGAAATGCTGAAACTGTGTCATCAATGACCTTTCTAAGTGAGGCTGGGACAGGCTGGGACAGCATGTTCTGGGGCCTTTGTTCCCCAGGAGATGAATGGCTTGTTATCAGCCAACCTTCATGCCACTCGAGTTAAAGGGCCTCTGCAAATAGATAGAAATTCTGCCTTAATTCAGGGAAGTAGAATGTGTGTGTGTGTGTGTGTGTGTGTGTGTGTGTGTGTGTGTGTGTGTGTGTGTGTATAATGCTCCTCTAGGGCCAAATAACATACTGATGTAAATTGTAGACACAAACAAATCAGTGTCTGTTCCTACCTGTCACCTGGAATCCTGCCATTTAATCTTTTCCTGGACCTCTTTTATGCATGAATTCCAGGGTAAAAGTTAAAAAAGAAGCAAAATTAGGCTTTCTTTCAGAGTCATAGTTTTAAAGCTGGAAGAGATCTTAGAGGTACATAGGAATATAGCTTCTAGAACTGGAAGGGACTTCAGAGGTCCAGTGAAGGAGTCCAATACTTTCATTTTACAGCTGAGGAAACTGAAGTTCAGAGAAGTTAAGGGACTTGCCTCAGACCATAGATGTAGTAGTAGTAGTAGTAGTAGTAGTAGTAGTAGTAGTAGTTGTAGTGACGGTGGTGATGGTAATGGTGGGATGGTAACTAGTATTTCCATGGTGCTTTAAAATTCACAAAGCAGTTTACATGTGCTACTTCATTTCATCCTCAAAACAACTCTTTGAGGTAGATGTTTTATTATCCCTGTATTATTCCCTGTATGGGAAAACTAAGGTTGAAAGGTTAACTTGCCCAGCTAGTCTTTCAGCTATTAAGTGTCTGAGGAAGGATTTGATCTTAGTTCTTCCTGATTCTATGTCTAAAACTAACCTTTTAAAATGCTTGTTGACATTTGAATATAGCTCCTCTGATTTGAGAGTCAGTGCTCTTTTCTTTTTTTTTAAGAGTTTTTTTTCCTCTATATTTTTTATTATAGCTTTTTATTTACAAGATATATGCATGGGCAATTTTTCAGCATTGACAATTGCAAAACCTTTTGTTCTAGTTTCTCCCTCTTTCCTCCCACCTCCTCCCCCAGATGGCAGGTAGATTAATACATGTTAAATATGTTAAAGTATATGTTAAATACAATGTATATATATATGTCCATACAGTTATTTTGCTGCAGTGCTCTTTCCATTGTATCATGCTGCTTCTAGTTCCAATTCTTCATTTTGCAAATAAGGAAACTGAGTCCCAGAGAAGTGAAGTGGATGAGCACTAGTGGCTTGGAATTTGAATTCAGCTCCCCCAATTTCAGGTCCATTGCTCCTTTGCTATGTAGAAAAACTTCTTCACTGAACTCTTAAAAATAGAATCAGTTGTCTCTGGGAGGTAGTACATTCCCTTTCATAGAGAAGACTGAATAAAGATTAGATGAGATCCATTAGAAAGGGGACTTTGGCCAGATATGAATTGAACTAGATGGCATTTGAGGTTGCTTTCAATTTTAATTCAATATCTGGAGATATTTGTGCCAATTTTAGGGGACATCTGATCTCTGAAAGTAGTCTTGGTGAACAGATCAGGAGATTGGGAGTTTATATAAGTCATGGGTTCCAACCTGTATAGTATGATCCTATCCAAAACCTAATTCTTGTTCCTCATTTCATCTCCTTATTCTAGTCCCTAGCCTTCAAGGTGATGCTCCCTATGATTCCTGGTCTTTGCCTCTGGGCCTGATTGGGAGCTGAGCTGGAAAATGGTTATACTGAAATGATGAGTACTTTAACCACCCACTCATTCATCACCCATTCATCCATCCAAAATAGTGAATATTTATTAAGCACCTACTGTGCTAGGCACTGGAGAAAATACAAAGTTTAGATAATATGGTTTCTGCCCTTATGAAGCTTATCTACCCATCCACCCATCCATCATTCACTCATCCATTAATCCATTGATCCATCCCTCTGTCTATCATGTATTCTTGAGTGTTATCTAAGGTGTCCAAAGCTTAGATAGGCACTTTTGTAAGGGGAATAGGAAGAAGAAAACCACCGACAATTTAGGGGGCAAGACTTAACTGCATAAAGAGATTTATTATAAGTTGTTGTTGCTATTCAGTTATATAAATCATATCTGACTGTTCTTGACCCAATTTGGGGTTTTTTTTTGGCAAAGATAATGAAATGATTTGCCATTTTTTTCTCCCAGAAAAACTGAGACAAATAGGGTAAAGTGACTTGCTCAGAGTTATACAGCTAATAAGTATCTTAAATTGGATTTGAAATCAAGAAGATGAGTCTTACTGACTCTGGGCCACTATGCCACTTACCTGCCCCTATTATCATAAGTAGGATGTCCCATCCAAGAGATAGCCAGGATGGTTAGAGAACTCAAATCATGCTATATCATAATGAGCTGAAAATTGGAGATATCTGGCCTAACAAAAGACAAATCTTGGTGGGACATGATCAAATACTGTTATGTAGAAAACGAATGAGATAGCTTAACATAGGGGACATTTTTTTAGCCATCGGATCTGCTGCAAAGTGGAAAGGGCCTTTTGGGAGGTTTGAGGTTTTCCCTAACTGGAGGTCTTTGATGATCAAGTTGTTATTGTTGAGGGATTTCTATCTCAGTAGGCATTGACCTAGAAGGCCTCTGTAATTTCTCCTCCTTGAAGATTTGAATTCTTTAGGCTAATCTGAGGGGAGAAGGGAGATAGAATGTCCTTTTAGCTTGAACCTAAAATGTAAAGCATCTCTTAAATATATTAAACAAAGAACTGTTATTAAGCCATGGGACAGGAACAAAGGGATGGTCTCCAAAGTCCTAATAGGAGAATAGGGCTCGAAGCACATCTCTAAAATGATAATAAACACTCACATGACACCTTCCTTGTTTTTAATGTATTTTGTTTAATGTCTCTTAATTTAAAAAAAATTCTGGCACAGATATCTGAATCTGGGATTTGTGAAGTATCCTCTAGATTTCTGAGAGAGAAACCCTAGTTTTATAGTTCTAGTTTAGTATAAATTATTCCTAATGAGAGAAGACATCAGGACCAAGTGGGAGGAGTAAAGGAAAGAAAGCTTCTTTGACTTCAAACAGGGGTAGAATTGCTTTCCAGGCACAGGTAAAAAGTGAAGTAAGATGTGGATACCAGGAGAGCAGCATTACATATCAAGAATGGGCACTCATTTGAAAAAATAAAATAAAACAAACAAGTATTAGGAGAGGAAAAAGGAGAGAAAATGATGAGTAACTGGGTCAAGATTAATTAGACACTAAAACAGAAATTATATTTTTACTAAAGACCCTGTGCCCTGAAAGAGAAAATAGATGAGGTATTCAAGAAACAAGTCACATGCCTAGTCCAGAAGAATGATATAATAATGTGGGAATTTCAGTTACCTAGATTTCTATTCTAGATATCTTTGCTCAAAGTAAAGCCGTTAATAATGTTTTGACTTACCTTAATAATAATTTCATTCTTTAAAAAGATATAAGAACCAACAAAGAGAAATTCTATTCAGGATCTGATCTCATCAATATGAAGGAACAGGTTTCTGTGAAGGAAATGAAGTATGCCTTGGGAAAAAAGGGAATTTGTGGCAGAGAAGGAGCAAAAAGCAAGGACTAATTGGACATGCATCCTAAATTTTTAGAGAACTAAGGGAAGAGATTGATAAGATTCCATGGCCTAAAATTATACAAGGAAGTTAGCTCAGGAAGGATGGGAAGTATTTAATAATGAAATTCTGCAGACATAAAGAGAAACAATACTGATGAAGAGGAAAAAGGGGAGTTGCTGTTTGAAGAGATCAATGAGGATGCGCAGGAGACTCATTAATCAATGTGGAATTAAAAAAAAACATGCAGAAGATGAAAGCAAGGGCAGGTCACAGAAAGGAATACAGAAAGCATGGCATGGTTCTGGAAGAGTATTGGCAGGAATACTAAGATTCAGCAAGATCCCATACTGGTGATGAATGCTGACAACAGAAAAGGATTTTGTTTTAGCTACACTGAAGGAGGCTTAGCATCAAAGAAAGGATAAGACCATTTTTGGGGATGAAGAGAACAATGATAATGGATAATGGTGAGAAGGCAATAATCCTCAACTGTTATTTTACTTCTATTTTCACAGTCCAAGAGAACATCTAGACTGCAAAGTACAGAATAAATATTGCTTAAAGGGATGTGATAAATTATATGTTGGAAGATAATAAGAGAAACCATGTCCTGTTGGTGAGTTCAAGTCACAAGGCACAAATAAAGTTCATCCTTAGATGTGCAGAAAACAGACATGGCTGTTGATTTATCAAATGGTCTCAGAAAGATTATGTAACATGGAAAGTTCTAGAGGATTGGAAAAGAAATAGGAATAGAGCATTACACTTCCAATCATGGAGGCAGATTTCTAAGACTAGATAAAACTGTCTTCTCCAAAGTCCTCAGAGCCCTCTTCATCTTATTCTCATGCCATCCCTTTCATTGCCAGGGATGTTGAAAAAAGCTTATTGTTAGCTCTTCTACCGCCTTTATTTTTTCGTGCATTTACATACTTTGACACAGGGTAGAACAAATTCCTTTCATGTCTCTACACATTGAAATGCTTTTTGTCCTCAAAGACCCAGATTGTAAACCTACTTTCTCCAATTCCTCATCCAACCAAAAATGATTTTTCTAATACATTTCTAATCTAGTCTTCTTTTAATATAATATATTTAGACTAGAGCTTTTCTTTGTCCTTCTCATTTTATTCCTTGCTATTCATGTGGAGTTCTAATCTCCCCTATTAGACTGAAGTCGCCTAGAGGGCAAGGACTTGTTTATCTCCCTCAGTAACTATCTAATATAGTTTACTAAAGTATTTGTTTAATCAACACTTGTTGAACTGAATAGGAGAATCTCCTTGACAAGGTTTTCTCCGATCTCACCAGATGTACATGTTTTTCTGATTGAAGGTAAACTCCTTGAAGGTAGTACTATTTCAATATTGTTTTTATGTTTTATCATCAGCACTGTAATAGGCACTTCTCTCTCTCTCTTCACTTTCCTCCTTCCCTCTTTTTCTTCCTTCCTCTCTCCCTTCCTTTCTCCTCTCCTTTCCTTCTTTCTTCCTTATATCTTTCTTCCTCCCTTCCTTCCTTCTTTTCTTTCTTTTCTTCTCTCTTTTTCTTCATCACTGTAGAAAACCTAGGCAAGTACTCCTCCCCCAATTCAGACCAATAGCTCCATTGTAACCATTATGTAATGTATGTATGTATGTATGTATGTAATCCATTAGGATCTTAGAGAGTTGCCTGGGACACTGAAAGCTGCAACGACTCAGCCAAAATCATCAGACAGGGTGTAATAAAGGCAGGACTTGATCTCAGGTCTTAATAACTTTGAGGTCTGTTCTCTGTCTATTACCACTATACTATCTCTTGCCTAGTATGTAGTAGCTTCTTAACATGTTTATCATTTGACTTATTGAAAAATAATGAATTAGGGATCTAGCCAGGAAAAGAAGAAGATTGCT
This sequence comes from Sminthopsis crassicaudata, assembly GCF_048593235.1. Taxonomy (NCBI): domain Eukaryota; kingdom Metazoa; phylum Chordata; class Mammalia; order Dasyuromorphia; family Dasyuridae; genus Sminthopsis; species Sminthopsis crassicaudata. The sequence goes on from NC_133617.1 coordinate 390,901,307, forward strand.
TATAGTTCCTTAGAGGTCAAATGGGAGTTAGAACTCTGATCTCCTGATACTAAGCTCAAGGCTCCTCTTAATCAACTTTTTCCAAAGGAACCAGGCATTCAACAGAAAAATTTCCCCATGTTCAATCACCTATTCAGAAGTTTACTGCTCTTACTGGCACTATCATGAAACCATGTAAAAGGTTTACACCTGATTGCTTTCTTCAGGATCTCCAATATTAAAGCAAGATGCGTAACTGCCTTGAACTTGACAAAAATCTTAATCATGACCCACAGAGTCCAGATAAGCTGTTGGGAGATTGTTGTAGTTGATGGGCCATGGCTCCCCTAATTGAATCCATTTGGCTCTGTCTCTGGGAGGAGGGCAATCCCAGGAGTAGAGGTGCCACAATGAGTCAGTTTCACTTGGCTGCATTTGGACTGCTTCTATATGGAAATCCCCAATGGTCCAAGGCTTCCCAATCTATTCTGCTCTCTTGGACTGGGGAGAGAATATTTGTGGGCAATTTCTCAATTTCCTTCCAAACTGACTGACAAGTTAATAGACTGAAGGGCTGACAGGGAAAATTCAAAGTGGGCTAGAAGAAATGATAGGTCTTCATTAGCATGGCATGGCAAGCTATTCATTTATACCTATCTGTCAATTATCAAGGACTTCCCCAGTTCCTTTCTCTTCTCCCACCTCAATATACTTGAAGATGGCTTAGGCTCTTTTAGACTGTTGCAGGGCAGATAAGGAGAGTCACCAGCCCCTTTTTGTCCATAAATCATTTTAATTAGAGGAGAAGACTGAGACTATTGTCACTTCATACCAAGCACATATAGATGCTTAGATAATATTTGTTCAAAGGACTTTAACTGAATGTATTCACTTATGGGGGAGGAATGAGATGGATTAGACAGCATTTGTTAGCTGAAAAATGACAGAATTTAGAATTTGAATGAATCTTAGCAATCATCTAGTCCACCCCACTTATTTTTACATCATAAGAAACTGAGGACTGGAAAGTGTAACAGAAAGTAAAGATTATTGTTGTCAGCAGAAAAAACAAAAATGAAAAGTGACAGCTAACATTAAGAATATGTAGAAAACTCAAAAGTAGAAAGAATGGGGTACAATACATTTCTGACTCAGAACCTGTTGATTGTCCTTTTATTATTACTTATTATTCTAATGAACTTTACCATATAGCTACTATGTGTTAGAGCTAGGATGTAAAACCTGGTCTTCTGAGTTTTAGATTAATGCTTCCCCTTGACTTAATCTTGGCAGAGTCGATCATCTAAGCAAGACTGACTACCAGAGAAAGCAACTGCAGTGATGAGAGGCAAGTAAACAGGATTGAGTAACAAGAGGCTATGATATCCAGACTATAGAAAGATGAGGCAGAAGAGCAAATTGACTATCTTCAATTAGGAATGACTGATGAAAATAGTTTATTAAGGGGTCAATCTTTTGGCAACTTCACCCCTTGGAACAAAGTCCCTAATTCAGGGGAAAAAAAGAAAAAAAATTCTCTGTGAATCCAAAATAGCCATGGACATTTAACTGGGTATCAGGAAGAGCTGGGTTCAGATCCTGCCTCAGACATTTAGTCTGAGACAAGTCAGTTAACTTGTGTCCCACTTTGGGCGTGTATAAAATGAGAAAGTTGGATTCAATAGGTTTTAATGTCTCTTCTAGCTTGAACTCTATGGTCCTATGTCTTCTCTCAGAACCATACTATAACAAGAAATAACATAATAATTATGCATAGTTTTAGAACTGCAATTTTTAGACCAATCTCCCCAATTCTGTGGTTGCAGAATGATAGAAAGAGAGAGAGAGAGAGAAGGAAATGGGACCCTTGGTCCAATAAGGCAATATGATTGTGGTAGTTTGAGGTCCCTGTCTTTTCTATTCTATTTGTTTCACTGTGTCTTGGTAGTGTCATGCCCAAGCCTGTAGAATGACTGTTTTTTGAGACATGTTCTATGTGGGTGTGTTTCCTGGGGGGCTCACATTGGATGTGCTCACAAACTATTCTAAGATCAGAGTCTTGGAGCTCAGTACTGCTAGAAACTCAGTTTGAGCTGATTTAATTTACTGGGCTCAGAGAAAACAGCAAGGCTTTGGAGCCTACTCCCTCCCTCCCAGTGTATTCAGTAGGAACTTGGGACTCTCTCACTTTATTTCATATCCATAATTATTATATCTCTAACTGGAGAGTGAGCTCCTTGAAAGCAGGAAACACATTTCCTCTGTTTCACCTTGTAGTACTGAATATAGATATGGGCACACAGTAGGTATATTTAGCAAAGACTCTCTGAATGACTTGAGTCTTCTGTCCATTTAGGTAGTTTGACTTAGAACTGAGAGTATTTAGAGCTGAGGAATCTGCTACATTTGCATATTGATGATGAGTCTTCTCTTCCATTAAATCTTAGAGAAACACTTGATAGGTATGTTTAAAGGGTACATAAATCACCACTGAATTTACTCCTCCTGAAGACAGAGATAACCATGTATTTGTTTTCTCATCAGCTCTCTAGTGCTTCTAAGACCATTAAAGGTTTAACTGGAAGTTCAAAACTTCCCCTATATTCTCAGTGACCCACATCTACAAGCGTTGCCAAGGTAACAGGCTCTGAAACAAGCTTCTTCCTTCTGCTTGGCATTTGTGCAGTCCTTGGCACCCACACTCCTGAGAGTTCTCTTGCGTTTCTGCTTAGGAAAATGTGAATGAAGTTGTTGTCTCGCCTTGCATCACCAGTCAGGAGGAAACACTCATCCAACAGACAGGGACAGAAAAACACAAATAAGATATAAGCAGAGAATGGGGGAAGTGGAATGGGAGTGGGTAGGTATATATCAAGGGTATTCTCCAAAGTCCCAATAATCTAGCATTTATAGAAGTTCTATTTCTAGTCTAGTCATTCATCACTGCAGAACACTATTGATAGGTCAATCAACCACAAGCATTTATTAAGTCCCTACTAAGAACTAGATATTTTGCTAGGAGCTATTGAGGGGGAGAAAAGTGGGCGTAATTAAAGTATATACATGTATTTATATATTTGTGTATTTATGTGTATAAACATACACATAAATACACAAATATTTACTTACATATACTTACATATCTTCTGTGAGTGCTAGATTATTGGGACTTTAGAGAACACCCTAGATGTATTCCTGCCCACCCCCATTTCACTTCCCTCTGATACCCCATTTGTGTTTTTCTGTCTATGTAAGTTAGATGAGTGCTTCTTCCTGAATGGTAATGTAAGGAAAGATATGAACCCCATTTTTTCCTAAGAAGAAATGCAGGAGATTATATACATACATATATACATATACATCTATATGTATGTTTGTGTATACATATACAAGTAGATAGTGGGTAAATGTTTGGGAAGGATGCACTAACAGCTGAGAGGGGAATCAGGAATGGCTCAAGAAACAGAGGTTACTTAAGCAAAGTTTTGACAGAAATGAGAGATTCTAAGAGGCAGAGCTAAGATAGAAGATGGGAATGATTTCAGTTGTGGTATGCAAATGTAAATACACAGAGATGGTAAATGAAGATGTGTGTGAAGGGCAGCAATCATGTCCGCATGGCTGGATAAGAAAGGGAGGAATGACTGAGGTTGAAAGGTAGGTCTAGGTTATGAAGAGCTTTGAAAGCTCAATTGGGAATGTTATATTTGATTCTTAGAAATAATAAGGAGCCCCTGGAAATTATTGAATAGGGCATGACATAGTCAAACTTAGGCTTAGGAAAATCACTTTGGCATTTGGGTGGAAAATGGACTGGAATGGAGAAAGAAATGAGAGGAAATTGCAAAAGTTCAGGTAGTAGTAATACGAATAGAAGGAAAGAATCTCATTGAAAGGCATTGTAGAGGAAGAACCACAAGATACAGTGGCCAACTGAATATGTGGAGTGAGAACAGTCTTGTGGCTAGCTTTGGTGTGAGAGAGATTGAGAAGGAAAAGTAGAACAGGTCTTCAAAATCTGTCTGGGCTATCTGGCCTCCAGAATAATGGCCATGTCACAGAATAAAACTAAATTGGCAAAATGGACCCTCTAGAAGTCTGTTAGCTCCTCTTAGGCACACTGACTACCATTCAGATGGGGGTTACGAACTGAAATAACCAATATATGGCAGGGATCCAGTGATTCTGACTGAATGAACATCCAAGTATTTTGTTCATGAGAATATTTCCCCCCACAATGCTCCTTTCCAAAGCATAGGGGTATCTACAACCACCTGTGGCTTAGTCCAGGAAAACTGATGAGGGTGGCAACAGCAAGAGGAATTTTCTAGTTTTCCCAAATGGATAGCAATTTGAGCAAGGTTGGGTTTATAAATCACATGAATTCCTGTAGATGACAAACAAATATAATTTTAAAAATTCTGCTCAGACCCTTGTTTCTCAATCATCACTGTGGTTGACCCCTGAAGCAGACTTTTTCCACCAGATTAGGAATCCTGAGTTAGTACTAGATGCCTCTCTGGCTCTCTTCTAGATCATCGATATGTCTCCTCAGTTCTTGATCATGGTTCACCTGTATTCATTGAAGCTTCCCACCCAATCTGTGTAGAAATTTCCCAGTTACTCTGTTCTGTTTTCCCAAATCAATAGGGTTTAAATTGCATCACAAACCCTGCTGTGTCAGCTCTTAATAGGCCTACGTGGGAGTTTGGGCCATGGGAAGGAGAGATAACATTAGTCTTCCAAGGTAGTCCTGGGATGGAGAATTTTGATTCCTTCCAATTTATGCCTATGTTTATAGCTTTCATTGGACAAAGGTGAACTCTATGCTTTCCAGGTAATGAGCATCCTACTGTTTGTTGCCTATCAAAGGCAGATTATCAGATGCCTGTGTCTATTGTTGAGGGTGTTTCAATTAGCATCCTCAAATTTTAATTACTTTACTTACTTTTGGTATCCCTCTTTGACCTTGGTTCACCATTCTAATATGGTATTATAGTAGAGATCCTGGAGTCACAAGACCTGAGTTCCTATTCTGGCTCTATGACAATTACTTCTGCATGATTATAGGCCAGTCACTTTATTTCAGATTTCTTATCTGTAAAATTTGGATCCAAATATTTTTGACTAAGTACTCCCAGAGTAATTGTGAGAAAGAGCTTTGTACAACTGAAAACTCAGTAGAAGCAGAAACAGATTGCTCCCTCAATTTCTACCACCACCACCATCATCATCATCACCTGATTTCATTTCCCTGCTGTTAAAGAAACCCTGGAGGATTTCCTATTCCTCTCTCCTGGTCTAACTTATCTTCTGGATCTTTTGGGAACAGTATGGGAGTCAGTAGTGATTCCCAGCCCCAGCTTTCTGGTGTTCCTCTTTTATTATTTATTATTATTGCAGGCATATAACCCATGGAATTTCTTATGGGGCCACTGGAGTAGCCTTAGCTGAGAGTTAAGTTCTGCATCACCTTTAAATATCAAGATATTCAAGAGGGAATGTAGTAAGGTGTCTCAGCCTTCTAATCCTGGCTTCCAATACTTAGAAGCTTTGTAACCTTTGTAACATTGGGCAAATTATTTTCTCCCTCCCTGAGCCTCAATCTTCTTATTTGTAAAATGAGAATAATAATGCTTGTAGTACTTACATTGCCTGCCTTACAGGGTCCTTATGAGGAAAATGAGTTTTCAGTCTCAAATTACTTTGGAAAAGTGAGCTCAGGATCATTACATCTGAGCAGAGAGCTCCCAAAAGAAAGCAGAAATCCTGTTGCATCTCCGAGGCACACAAGGTGATTATGTTTCCTATAAATCAATCTATGAGCATCTATCAAGGGCCTCCTCTGGGCCAACTACTGTGCTAGGCACTGATCATGCAAATACAAAAGTGAAACAGCCCCTGCCTCTAAGGAGCTTTTATTCTATCATCTATCACTTGGCAGTCTGCTTAGCACCTAGGTATACAGCTCTTGGCTGCTCAGTCACAGACTCATAGATGAGGAGTTCCTGAATCAGACAGAAGCAGGAACCACAATGAAGCAAAGAAAAAGCGATGAATAATGCTTTGACTAGTACTGTGAAATCCAGGAGAAAAGAGTCAACTCTTATGGTGAAAAAATGCTATCTTCCTTCCACAGAAAGAACTAATGGAATCTTAATACAGATTGAACAGAATACTTTCTGTACTTAATTTGTGTTTTGTTTTTCCCTTTGGGTCTGTGCCTTCTTTCACAACATGATCAACATGGTAATACATTTTACACAATTAAACATCTATAGCTTATATCAAATTGTTTACTGTCTCAGGGAGAGGAAAAGTAAAGGAGGGAGAGAGAAAATATGGAGCTGAAAATTAAAAAAATAAATATTAAAATTATCTTTACATGTAATTGGGGAAAATAAAATACAATTTAAAATATATCAATAAAAATTTACCCTTAAGAAAGAAAAAAGAGCAAATTTCCTATCAATCTCAAAAGCTCTCCCTTGCTAAGGCCTCCATTTCTGAAACTGCTCAAAGACATGTGGGGGTAGACTTTCTGGGCTCAGGTGTGAAGGTTTTGCTTTTTTCTGAGATAAATAAATCCTGTCCTATATGCCATACTTTATCAACCTTAGTACTTTCAGAGAAGCTTAGGGTACTTTTTTTTTTTTTTTTTGATGTGGACACCTAAATAAATTCGGTTGTTCCCAGAGGAAGCCCCAAGTAGGGGTAAAACAGTATAAATCTGGACATTTCCAGGAGGAATATAGGTAGAGTATGATCATATGAGATGTTCTTAAGATTCATTTCAATTTATGTAAATGTAGCAAGCTATGGTACACTAATAAAAAAAGGAGCTCTTGGGAATTTTTAGGAAGGTGATTTGACACAGCAATAAAAAACAAGATTTGGAAGGCTGCCTCAATAGTTTTCTGTGTTTCTTAGTGTAGGTACGTATGTCAGGAGATGGGTGTTGGGGAATGGAGGTAACATGGTATTATTTTACATTCAGATCCAAATGTTGTTAAATCATGGCCTGTCACTTTTAGGGAATATCCTTCCATCCTTCTCCCAGACCAGGCTATCAGCCAAGTTTAGGCTATTCTCAGAAACCTAGAATTCATGATGCCTGGCTTTTTTGGCACTGACATTGAGAACTTCCATGAAGATGGACCCAGGGGGTTTAGCCCCAGCATCCTGCTGGGTAGAGATGGAGGAAGTAGCTAAATTGATTGTGACCTACTAAGGTTAAACTCCACTCTCCATTTTGAGAAAGTATAGGGATGTTATCCCCAGGGAGATCCCTTGGATTACCCCAGTCCTCTTCAGTGGCCTAGAAAATGGGGTAAAGATTGGGTAAGGAGATACAAAATACATTTGGATTTTAAAAAGTGATAAAGGCCTTGCAGCTGTTTCAAGGAGACTAAGGGGGCTTTATAGGCCAGTGCGCAGTCATTTTCATTCATTTCTTCCATGAGCTAACAATCTTATCAAAAGATCAGTAACACAGGAAACTGAAAACTCAACAAACATTTACAGCAGAGAGGGAGAGTATTCACCAGAGACTGGGAAGTGATGATAAGAAGAGGCCATTACACAGAATTCAAGTCCCATCAACCTGTGTCCAGAAGGAAGGGAGAAATTGATAGTCTCATGATACTAAGATTTGGTCTGAGCTCATCTGGAGTTTTATTTTCAGTTTTGTACATCATCACTCTTTGAGAAGGGACCTGGAAAAACATGAGTGTGTCAAGAATAGCGTGACCAAGATGATCAAGAGTATCTTGATCTACCAGGCTTATAAAATAAGCTGCAAGTAGTAAGGATTTTTAGCCTAGGGAGGCAAAAAAAAATGAGTGGGGGTCTTATTCAGGTTCTTCAAATATCTAAAGGGATATTGTGGAGAAATTGGATTAGAATTTTTCTTTTTGGCCTTCAGAGGAGGTCTCTAATTATTGGGTGTCATGAAAGTGCTCTAAAGATCACTTTGTGTCAGAAGGAAGTCTCTGACATAAAGATTATAACACCATGGGTATCAAGGACATACTACTAAATATTTAACAACCAGGTCTTAACAACCAGATCTCCAAGGAAAATAAAAAAGTATGCATGATACACTTTTAAGTTTAGTTTCCATTATGAACATTTCCTCAATTACTTTCTTATGTTTAGACACTCAACAAAACTGTAAATCAAATCCTGATTCATAGTGTTTGCCAACAACGGCTCCATCACATCCCTGATTATACCCGTGGAATATTTTTATAATACTTTTAGGCAGTCGGTTATGTGAGGATTCCTGTTCAAACAGGACTAGATAAAATCTGAGTTTGTGCCCCATTTTGAAAATTGGTACACCTATGATCTTAAACATTTTTAGCTGTTTTTCAGTAGTGTCCAACCAACTCTTTGTGACCCCATTTGAGATTTTCTTGGCAAAGTTATTAGAATGTTTTGCCATTTCCTTCTCTAGCACATTTTACAGGTAAAGAAACTGAGGCAAACAGGGTTAAGTGACTTCTTCAGATACAGCTAGTAGGAGAAGTCTTTTGAATTCAAGAAGAGGAGTTCTGATTCAAGGCCAGTACTTTATCCATTGTACCACTTAAACATTAAAGGTATGCAAAAATAGAGCATGTATTCTAGTGAAATAGTGAGTTCTCCATCACTGGAAGTATGTAAATCAAAAAAAAAATCATTTAATCAAGAGTCAGGGCACTTAAATTCTAGTCTTGGTTCTGTCCCTCTCTGGGGTTCAGCATTCTCTTTTGCAGAATGATCAAGAGGAAATAGGTGATTTCTCAAGTCTCTTTGACATTTTATAAGTCTGTAAGTTTCCTTTCTCACTTCATTTCTCTGAGTCAGTCATTTTCCTTCCAGTCTCTCCTCTGCAAAAGAAAGAAAACAATCCCTGCTCTGACCCCCTAAAGGAATTGCTTTGAGTATAAAAGGAAGGAATGGATGTGAAAGTGCTTTGGGAAATGTAATGGGTCAGGCAGATGTGAAGGGTCTGGACTCCTTGTAGAAGGAGCCCAGACTATCTGGCAGAATATGTGCGGGAAGAAAGGCACACACCATAGGAGAATAGGTCTGTCTGGCTCCTGTCAGCAGCATCAAGTTCACCTGGAAATGGGACCCTTTCTAGTGCCAAAGGGGCCCCAGTCTCATTTGAGGGGAGGCAGGAGATTCACCAGCCACTTAAGTGAAGGAAGCTTTCTGAGTGTTAGGTCTGGAACTTCCACCCTCCCCAGTTACAACACCCTCTAGGCCAGGGCAGTTTCCATTGATGATAGAGTTGTTCCTTTTTGGTCGGCATGCCAATCAAGGACTGCTATTTAAAAACAAACAATCAAGCTGGATATTTAGTTAAACTCTATAATGACACGATATGAAACATACTTTGAATTGTAAATTTTTTTGTTTATATCCTCCAGGGTGGTACATAGGAAAAAGTGCCTGCCCTCTCTGGAACAGATTATGGAGGGGGGAGACTGGACAGGGTATAAAGTTTAGGGCCCTTGGTTCTGAAGCAGGTTTAGCTATACTGCACCTTAAGGGCAACCCCATGGGGCAATATTTTCAGCACCCTCCCCTTTATCTAGGTTGGTTCAGTGACCTTTTGGGGCTATCTTGGAGGCAGCTGGTGGTGCTGGACCTGGAATAGGGAGAGTACTGGATTTGAATCCTGCTTTTCATCCTTGCTTACTGGCCTAGAGGAAATCACTTAAATTCTCTGAGTTTTAGATTCCTTTACTGTAAAATGGGGGATAATATTGCCAGTACTGTGAGACAAAATGGCACACGGATAGAGAGCTGGCTCTGGAGTCAGGAAGAACTGGGTTCAAGTGCTGCCTTGGCCACATAATGCCCAATAAGTCATTCGGCACCTACTGAGAGTTCCCTATGCCAATAAAAATCACAGATTCAGTTTTGAAAATAGCAATAACACTTATCTCACAGGGTTGTCCTAAGGGCTGAAGGAATGGATGGAATGGGCTTTGTCAACCACAAATAAACATTATCTTTTATCATTTAGTAGCAAAGTCAGGATGAGAACCAAAGTGTTTAGGCTAGTGTCCCAAATTAGCATTTAAGGAATCAGGGATATTTCTATATTGCAAGTGGAGAAACTCAAGTAAAAATAAATGTATTGATTGACTCATGATAATGGAAACAAATTCTATTCAATTAGTCTTCCCAGACTCCACTTGGTGTGCACTTTTGTGCTCAGCAGTATCTTGGGGAAGTAGGAGGAGGAAATGGGAAGGGTCCTTCCCTATAGAAGTCACAATCCCAATCTGGGACTCCATTCACCTTAGATGAGCTCTTAGAACTGATCTCTCCTCATTCCATTCTGGACAGCCCCTTGGAACCACAACCCAGTTATGCCCAGCATTCAGGAATCTCAGACAAATGGGTGGACTTTAAGGACAGATATCTAACCACCCCACCCTCACCCCTCTCTCAAGAGCTAAAACAATAGCCAGTTCTGGGGGAGGAGGATCTGTTAGCATTTGAGACTGAGCAGCTGAGGAAGGACTGTAAGAGAGACAGCTGAAAAGGCTGCTAGAGCATAGGAAAGAATGCTGGAGGGGGATGGGGAAGAGAAATCCAACAAGACACACACCCTCTTCAAAAAGTGGCTGGCTATTATTATTACAGATACAGGAGGGATCTGTACCAAAAAAACCCAAACCCACCCTGAGTTGTCATGCCCCTGGGTACCTACAGCCCTCATAGTCTGAGCTGTTCAGTTCAGCCCTCAATACCAAATCATGTTGGGATTTCTTGTGTGACAGCAAAAGGGATACAAATGATTTGGATTCAAATGCTATCTGAATATATATTACTTGTATTTCCTTGGACAAATGATTTAACTTTGAAATTTAAGTTCCTTGTAGATAAAGTGAGTGGGATGGATTACGTTGCTTTCTGTCTCCTTAGTCAGACTAAGAACGCAAACCATATAGAATTCTCATCCTCTTTTCCTTCTTTCTCAAGGAAGAGCTCCCAGTACTTTTACTTGCTATATGGCCAAAGAAAAGTTGAAGGGAGAGCTTAGAAACCATTCAGTCTGCCCCTCTTCCCAATATTATAGAAAGGTAAATTGGATCCCAGAGTGGGTAGGGGCTTGTGCAAAGTCACATAAATAAGTAAGGCTGGAGCTGAGGTCCCAACACCAGGCCTGTGCATATTTTACCAAAAGACCAATCTCTGTCTTGCAATTACTTGGGTAATTGCCATACTTCCTAGCCATACTTGGAGCTAACAGAATTCTAGCCTTCTGGCTAGACAAGATAAAATTCAGGGTGCAGAATTGCTTCCCTGAAGTCACCCAGATAGCTCAGTGTTCAGTAAATTAGGATTCCCTTACCCTAGAGCCTTGGCTGAATGATGCCTCATAATGAAATACCTTTTTCTCCTTTTGTCTTCCTCTTTTCTTCCTCTCTCTTCTTCCTGTCTTCCCCTAGCTTCATTGAGTCATGGCCCTGGCTGGTCTTGCAGAGAAAGGATTAATGAGAAGCTACAGCAGGGTGAAATGACCTTTCATCATTAAGGTGATAAACCACTGGAGCCTGAGATTGTCTTGGAACCCTCTTTCCATGAGTATCACACTTTCTGACTAGTTTTTTTTCCTTCCTGTACTAAGAAGGCTCACTGGGACCCAGACGGCCTCTAGCATCCATGTTCCAGGATAATTACCATTTAGCAAGGATATTCCAGTGATGTTCAATGCCAATGATTTCCCAAGTATCCTTAATTAATTAAACTTCTTTCTGAAAAGCTTCTGGGCATCCCCTTCCCTCCCTCTCCTTCTAAAGGATGTCTTGTCTTCTGATATCTAAAAGACCTCTTGTCCACTGTGACAAGATGGCTTAAGTTGGCTTCTGGAAAAGAGGAAGGACCCATGATCCTTGCCACCCAAGCCATTCTTTTGTGATTCCTAAGCAACCACCTCTTTCATTCATTCATTCCATGTACTGTACTGGAAAGTGAATCTGGTTTGACAACAGAGATGGGTTCCAACTCTAGCTCTAACATTTGCTATCTGTGTGACATTGTCATTTTCCCTTATGAATCTCAGCTTTATCATTTCAAAAATGAGGCTCGTTCAAGCAGCAAACTTTTATTAAGCAACTACTATGCACTGGGAAGCATGAAGAAAAAATGAAAAACAGGACCTTCCCTCAACCAATTAGCAAGCATATATCAAGTGCTTACTATATTCATTTCATGCATTGTTTTGGGCTCTAAGGATGCAAATATAAATGTGAAAGAAGAATCTTTTATTCTATTGCAAAGGGAGAGGTACACATACTATTTATCCACTTAAAATGCAGCATGATAGTCAAAGAAAGAAAGCTCACTGACAGCAAGGAAGATCATCAGGAAGAGAAATTGTAAAAGGGCAGCTTCTGGGTTAAACCTTGCAGGAATCTAATTCCAGGAGGTAAAAGAGAGGGGTCTCTAGGGAGCTAACACGTGCAAAGGAGCGGAGTCAGGAGATTGCATGGCAAGTTTAGGCAGCAATATTAATAATAATAGGCTACTCTGGCAGGAAAGTGAGTGACAAGAAGCAATATGCAATAAGCTAGGAAGAGGAGCAATACACAATTGAAAGAAAAGCTGGAGTCAAAGTGCAAAGGCTTCTAAATGCCAAACCAAGTAGTTTGTATTTTATTCTAGAGACAATAGAGGGCCATTTGAAGAATCTTGGGTTCTCAAGCAGGGGAGATGACATGGTCAGTAATAATACATGTACTAAGACATCACACGAGATCCTTGCAAAGAAAGCATTTTGTAAACCTTAAAGCACCATGAAAATATGAGTTTTTACTAAAGAATTACTTATTAAGTCCCTAATAGTATTAATTCAGGGCTTCTTAAATTTTTTACCCTCACCTTTTTCATCTGAGAAATTTTTACACAACCCTGAGTATATAAGTATTTAAAATAGGTATAGAAATCAGACATTTACTGACAATAAGTCAGAATTTTGTAATCCTCCACTATTCTCTTATGAGACCCCATAAGGGGTTGCAAACCACAGTAAAAGAGATGAGATATTAACTCATCTTTGCATAATGATATCTAAATTTATAGGGTGTTTTCCTCACAAAAGCATGTGAGGTAAGTAGTCCAAGAATTACAAAGGAAGAGACAGACACATAGAAAAAGAGTAAGAGGCTTATCAAAGATTATACAGTTAACTAACAGTGAGGATTCAAACTCCATTCTACTAGATACAATCCAGGCTTCCTTCAGGCACACCACTCTGCCTACTTTGGGTATAACACTAGGGGTAGATATAAGGATAATTAAGAGATTACTCTTGCCCTCATGGTATTAGCAATCTACTGGAGAGGGGAGAATATAGAAATACACAAAAAACCCACAGTAACTCTAGTGGAGACATACTTAAGACCTGTACACAGTATAGACAAAAGTACCATGTGATGTCCAAGGGAGAAGGAAGATCAATTAATCAACAAGCATTTATTAAGCACTTACTATAATCTAGGAATTGTACTAAGAATAGAAGATTCAAGGAAAAAGAAAGCATAATCACTTTCCTCATGGGGACTAAATTCTAATGATACTTTCTAATGAATAGGGGAAAGAGATCAAGGAATGTTTCATGGGTTTTGAACAATGAGTAACAGGTGGGAACAGAAGGGGAGAGCGCATTAAAGACAGAGGGATTAGTTTGAGCAAAGGCACAGAGTGGAAACATGTGGCACTCATGGAAGAATGAAGAGTAATCCAGTTTGGTGCATGTAGAGGGATTTATGTCAGAAAAGGCTCAAATGGCAGATTGGTGCCAGATTATGAAAGTACTTGAATAGTAGGCAGAGTACATTGGGTTTTGTTGAGCAAAAAAAATAAAAAAAAAATTACATGGATCTCTAGACATATGTGTGTCTCACATTAGCCTGATGATATAGGAAGCATGGTATCTGGGTTTCAGATCTGGAGACCTGAGTTCTAATATCAGTTCCAATGATTATTAGTTGCTTGATCATATGTAAGCCACACTTCTCCAGACTTCAGTTAACTATAAAGTAAGTAAAATAAAATAGTAATGATAGAAATAACAGCCATAACATTTATATGTCCCTTTATAAAATATGTAACAATAACAATAATAACTACTAATATTTATATGGCACCTACTGGGTGCCAGTCACAAATATTACATCATCTGATCCTCAAAACCCTGGGACATAGGTGTTATTATTATCTCCATTTTCAGATGAGTAAAATGAGGCAAACAGAGATGGAATGACTTGCCTAAGATCATAAAGTTACTGTTTGAGAAAAGATTTGAACTAAGATTTTCCTGATTCCAGACCCAACGCCTAAAGAATGGCTTACCTCTGTATATTAGTTCCCTTTCATAGGATTGTGAGAAAAATGCTTTGCAAGCATTAAAGTCATGCAAAATCACCATTTTTTCTAATAAAAGAAGGAATGTTAGAGTACCTAGAGTTGACTTCTTCAGTTATTTCAGGCATATCTGACTCTTTGTGATCCCATTTGGGGTTTTCATAGCCAAGATACTGAAGTGGTTTGCCCTTTACTTCTTCAGATCATTTTATAGATGAGGAAACTGAGGCAAACAGGGTTAAGTGACTTGCCCAAGATCTCACAGCTAGGAAGTGTCTGAGACCTGATTTGAACTCATGAAGATTAGCCGTCCTGACTCCAGGCCAAGATTGCCATAGGAAAAAAATGAGTCATCAGATCTCAAAATCTAGAGCCCTTCTCTTCATTGTTCTGTCATCTCTGAATTGACTTTTAGACAAACAGCTGATTGAATGTTTGAGACTGTTGCTCCCCTGGCCAGACAGTGACCATGGGCCAGTTTGACTTGGCTGACTGTTCTCTGGGCCTTGTTATTCACCCTATACCTGAACCCTTAGGATTTATGGAACTTGCCATCTGCCTTATTTCCATACTTTCCTTCAGAGGAATTCCTACTCCAATTAACAGGATGAATGCCTTGGGAGTATGACTTTTATCCACTGTGCCATAATAGCTGCCCCAGCTCCCAAACTTAAAGACCTGGAGAACCTTCACTAATCAGGGAAGGTCAGGTTAAAAAGAAACAGAAATGAGATTTAAATCCTGTCATTGAGACTTACTAAAGTATATGATCTCAGCAAGGTCCTCCCTAAGGACTCAATTTCCTCAAGTGTAAAATACAGGAATTGAACTAGAAGTTTCTCAGAGGTCTCTGCCAGCTTTGAATTTATGTTCTTAAAATTTTAGGGACCTTAAAGGTCATCTAGCCTTATCTTTCAGATGAGGAAGCCAAGGTACAAATAGGGGAGCATTTGAACACAGATCCTTGGACTCCAGCCAGAACGGCTGTATCACACTGCCTCCCTAAAATCTTGATGTTGTATTGACAGGGAATTTCCAGAGAAAATACAGAGATTAAAAAAATACACACACACACACACACACATATATATATAGATATGCATATATGTGTAAATTACAGGAAACTGAAAAGCTTCTGGACAAACAAAATTAATATGTAACAAGAAGGGAAGTGGTTGAATAGAGGGAAATAATTTTATCTAATTTCTTCAATAAGGATTTATTGAAGATTATAAAATGATCAAATAAAGACACAGAATAATATAAATAGAAAAAATACATAGAAAAAAATTTTAAAATTAATGAGAATTATGAAGATGAAAAGCTACATGGAGTTCCCCCTATTCCCACCCCTTTGTAAAAGGGATTTATGAGTTGACACATTGCATAGATTTTTAGACTTTAGGATCTATTAATTAATTTTGCTGATTTTTTTCCTCTCCTTTTTTTGTCCTTAAAAGTATTATTTATTATATAGAGTAGCTCTCTGGAAAGGGAGAAATGGGGGAAATTTTTGATAAAATTTTTAAAAAGACATCAATAAAATTTATTTTAAAATTTATGTGAAAACAAAGTGAGTGCTTGCTATCCTGTCTGCTCCCTTGTTCTAAGGATGTTCCCAGTGAGTTTACAGAAGATAAGCTTATATTCTAATACTTTCATTCAATTACAAAAAGCCGTTATTTTGTCTACCTGTGCAATGTAGTTCAGAGAACATTATATATAATATATAAAAACAATAATAGCAAAATAGCTATTTCTCCCAGCATTATTTTCTAAATGCAACCTACTGAAGAAGATATAATAACAATGATGATGAAGATGATGTAATGATACACAACAGCTTTGCTGCACATTGCCTGTATGAGTATAATTAAGTAACAACTCTTCAAGCCTCAGTTTCCTAATCTATAAAGCAAGAGACTGGGCTAGATAATCTCTAAGGTGCCTTTATAAAAGTTATAAATTACCTTTTTTTGGGCAGCACTTTTCATTCTATAAAGTGTTTCTCTCCCTACCCCCTCCTCCATTATCTCATCTGATCTTCACAACAGTCCTAGGAAGAAGGCAAGGTAGGGATTATTTCTTTGGGAAGCCATAATCTCTTCCTTTCTGGGCCTGGAGTAGCTGTGGGACTGAAAGATGAAGGCATTTGGCCTAAATAAGGTCTGGTCTAGAGAGATCAGCCCCAGACTGTTATTAAACAGGATTGAAAGAGCTTTGCAAAGATTTGAGCTTCAAGAAACAAGACTGCAATTTCCTCTGGCTTCACCTTGGGCTACCCCCACCGACCAGGAACCCTTTTGCAGTGTGGTCAAAAGAAGCTCCTTTCCCATTGCTTACTGTGTGCACAATCTGGTGCTGAAGGATGCTCTGGAGGAAAGATAAGGAAGTAGAGGAGGAGGAGGAGGAGGATGGAGGAAGAGGAGGAGGAGGAGGAGGAGGAGGAGGAGGAGGAGGAAGAGGAGGAGGAAGAGGAGGAGGGGGAGGAGGAAGGGAAGGAGGAAGAGGAGGAGGGGGAGGAGGAGGAGGAGGAAGGGAAGGAGGAAGAGGAGGAGGAGAAGGAGGAGGAGGAGAAGGAGAAAGAAGAGGAGGAGGAGAAGGAGGAGGAGGAGAAAGAGGAGGAAGAGGAGGAGGAAGGGAAGAAAAATGAGGGGGAGGAGAAGAAGGAAGGAGGAGGAGGAGGAGGAAATGGTGATCTTGGTTTTGCTTCCTATAAGTGAATAGCCTGGAGGTGGAATCTGAGAATGAAAGAACAAATTCTTAGCCTTCCCTTGAGATGTTCATAGCATATAGGAAGGAGGACTTATGCAGAAGAAGGGCAGACTAAAGTCCTACCTCTGGAAGCATAACATCTCTGTGTAGAAGATGAAGGAGAAGAGAATCAGACCCTTTGAGAGCTGGTTGGCTGAGGGGAAAAGGAATAAAAATTCAGGAAGGAATTAAGGCTCACACAAACTATATTTCTCAATGCAAAACATGATAGATTCAAATGCCTGGTATGTAGCATGGACAGTAAATTCAATGGACATTCTGGAAGAAGAGAAGACTACCAGGAATATTCCCAGCTATAAAGAGCCTATAGTTTAAATTTTCAGTGTGAGCATTTACACCTCAGAAATCAGCAAATTTCACAAATCAGGGCTTGATTTATTGTTTTGCTGATGGTCTAGGCTTAAGAAAGTGATGGAGAAAATATTATTGCTGCAGATTTAACTTACAAGTGTTACATTTGTATATTTTACTCCCCTCCAGATCTAGTTATTAAACATTTACCAGCATAACCTTGTTCACCAGCAAAGGCTGTAGTAATCAGGGAATGATGGGAAATGACATAAAATCCAGGCTCATATGCCTCTACCACAAGACTGCTGTAAACATCAAATGGGACCACATATGTAAGAATGCTAGTAAACTAGGTGCTCTCAGTGGATGACATTATTACCATTCAGCGTCTTGTTTTGTAAAACCTCTCTGGATTTTAGTTCTTCATTTGGATTAGAAGACTTCTAAGGCCCCTTTAACTTTAGATCTCTAAGCCAGTTAATTAAGAAATTCACTTAAGAAGACCAGACTTCAAATCTACCCTCACATACTTACAAGCAGCTGTGTGACCCTGGGAAGATAACTTAAGCTGTTTGCCTCAGTTTCCTTTTCTGAAAAATGGTGATAATAGTAGCATCTATCTCTCAAGGTTGTTGTGAAGTGATTTATGAGGTAATAACTGTAAAGAGCTTAGCACAGTGGCCTGCACATAGTAGATGCTATATAAATGTTAGCTCTTATTATTAATTATTATATTGAATTGCAGTGATCTGAATTGAATTATGTTGACCATGAAGCTCCTTTGTGTCTAAGAACTAATCTATCCTCCTTTAGTTCTCTTAGCTAACCAACTCAGGATCTGTGGAAGAGATGAGATTTGAGATCAGCTTTGTTCGCTCCTTCTCTGAGGGATTTAACAATTTCCTGGCAGATGGAATGGAAACCGGATGCCATGAATAAGAAGAGGGGATCGATTTAATCAGCAGAAGCAGCGGCAGCAGAGGAGTACAAAGTGGGAGAAGTTCCCCGCCCCCACTTCCCTTCCCTCACTCCCTCCCACCTTGAATAAACGTCACAGGGAAATTCAGGAGACCCTCAACAGCTGTGCTCCCGGTCACTAGGGTATTATGTGCAGCCTTGGAATAGCTGCACACTACTGGACCTTATCTCCTGTTCCTGTGGGGAATCGGGTGCCTGCTGTTGCTCCGGAGAGAGGGGCTTCCCCACCCCTGCTTATTTTGGGGAACCAGTGACCTGGCAGCATGGCCTGGGCTTAAGCAGGAGCAGAGGAGGAGATTAGGGAGGGAATTCCCCCAGCAACCTCTGTTCCCCATCTCTAGTTCTTCCCCTCCCCGCTGCCCCCAACACCTGCTGCTGTCTCAGGCTCTTAGTTCTGCTGGGTCCTCTCTCTAGAAGGATAGGAATGACAGGGCATTTCTTCTCTGAACCGCCCCCCTCCACTCCCACCCATACATCACATAGGGAAGGCCCAGGAATGTTCCTCACTGAGCCAGAAAAACTCATTCCTTAAGCTTCAGTGTGGCCAGGGGCCAGGATGATATTCTAATCAAGCAACTGGCAGTAGTCAGTAGGGTGGGGTGATGGGAAGGATATCTGTCTTCTTTTCTGGGTGGGTAGGGGGCCTTTGAGTCCCACAAATATGAGCTTCTTTGCATTATAAATACAAATTAAGCCTCTTTTTCTAATAGCCACTGGAAAAGATTCTAGGCTAGGGTTTGCATTTGGAGGAGGGAGTGTCCACTCTCAATCAGAGAGCCCCTGTCCCCTGACCAGCCTGTGAGCTCTGGAGGAGGGCACATTGCCAGCGCCATCAGCACTGGTTTCCTATTTCACTTAAGCTTTTTTATCTTCCCCAGCACCTGGCAGGGTGCTTGGTATAGAGTAGGCTTTTAAATAAGAGGTTACTGCTAAGGAAATATGTTTTGCCTGAATTCACGTGTATAATCGATATCATATTGCTTTTGATTGCCTTCCCAATGAGTGGAAGAAGGGAGGAAGGGGAGAAGAAAATGAAACAATAAAATATATTCAAAAAGGAAAAAAAGTATTGCTTATAAGGATTCCTTTTTTTTTCCTTTTGGTTCAAAGGGAAAGATAGTAAAAGGGACATATTATAAATGCTTAAAAATAGATTTAAAAAAAAGGAGTCACTGACACAATGGTAAAATCACTGGAATGTAGAGTCAGAAGAAAATCTGAATTGTAGTATTTCTTGGACAGTTTATATCACTTAATTTTTCAGGCCTCACTTTTCCCTTCTGTAAAATGAAGGAGTTGTGGGGACAGCTAGTTGGTGCAATGCATAGGGCACTGGCACTGAAGTCAAGAGAATCTGAGTTCAAATTCAACCTCAGATACTTAACACTCCCTAGCTGTGTGACTCTGGGAAAGCCACTTAACCCCAATTGCCTTGTAAATAAATAAACTCTTTTAAAAAATGAAGTTGTACTGAATAATCTCTAAAGGGCCCTTGATCTCTAATACTCTATATTATATGCCAAACTATTACTCCCACCATTGCCTTACTGGAGTGTCTCCCTTCTCTCCCCCCCCCCTTCCTTTTCCAATCCTACTCAAGTTCTAATCAAAGCTCCCTTCCTCTAGAAAGGTTCCCTGATTGGCCCAACCCCAGTAGAATATGCCCAGGCGACACACCTAAATTCATAGGGATAGTAAGTAGTAGAATTGGGATTTGGACCCAGGACCTCTAATTATATACTTTCTTTTTTCTGCCTCATCATGCTGTTTCCCCTACCACTTGTAAGCTCCCTAAAACAAATAGTTTCAGGTTCTTAGAGAAATCTATATGATATATAAGTTCTTTATTATAACTGATTAATTTCTATAATACAGTAAGTTTTACAAATATTATCTCATTTGATCCTTGCAACAATTCTGTGATCCTTGCAAAAATTCTGCTATCATTGTCCCCATTTTACTGATAGGGAAACTGCCACTAAAAGAGATTAAATTACTTGTTATGGGGTCACACATATAGGACTGCCAGAAAGTGTGCTGAATTTATTCAGAAGATTCCTAACTCTACTATTGCTATCTAGCCCTGAGCAATCCACTTTCCCTCTATATGTCATAAGGTCTTCAATCCTAGAGCTGAAAAGGATATTCTAGGTCAATTAAGCCAATCTTCCCTTTTACAAAGGGGAAAACTGAGTCATCTGAGATATTGAGTGATTTGTCCATGAAATAGGCAAAGGAACCGAGCTTCATTTACACTTAGATACAATCATTCCAAATTCATCATTCTTTCCACTTTATAATGCTGTTTTCTCCTGTAGAAAAATTAGGGGTTAAACAAGAGCATTGGACTATGCATAAGACAACCTTGGTTCTGCTTATTCACTGTGTGTCTATGCACATCTTTGACCTCAGTTTTTTCCTCGAAAAGATACCTTCCAAGTCTTTTCCCCCAGCATTACAGAGAATAAATCCTGGATTGGAAGACTGCTAAGTTTCCTTCTAGTTCTAAAATGCTTTGCTTCTTCTCCTTGAGGGCCAACATGACCACTTCTATGGCAAAGCTGGAGTCTGACAAAATGAATGAAAAGATAACTCTATGGGGGCCTTGCTGAGGTTGATGGGATCGGCTAACTCCTCAGCAATTTCTCTATATTCTAGAGAAGGAGGCTGGGACACATTGTGTGCCTGCAGGAAGCACTGATTGAATAAAGTTTCTCTTATTTTCCAGTCTCTCTGGTTGTTG
Source organism: Sminthopsis crassicaudata (assembly GCF_048593235.1). Lineage (NCBI taxonomy): Eukaryota > Metazoa > Chordata > Mammalia > Dasyuromorphia > Dasyuridae > Sminthopsis > Sminthopsis crassicaudata. Next base: position 390,922,446 of record NC_133617.1, read on the forward strand.
CCATAGCTACAAGGTGCTGATGAGGTAAAAAAAAAAATCACTTGTGCAAAACAATCTAGGAGCTCCTTCTTGGCTGCTTGGGGCCCAATTAAACTTATTTCCAATGGGGTTAATTGGGTCCCAGTCTAAAGAGGATGAGTCCCTAGTTCACTATCTACTACATCAGTATTGTCAGAATTGGGTCCCACTACTACCTTCGAGTGGGAGAACCAGTGAGAAGTCCCAAGGCAAAGTGGGCTTCCCCATGCAGGTGAAAGAGGCAGCAGTCTTCAAGATATAAGTGACATCAGTAGGAGAAGTCAACCAGGAGGATTTTTTTCCTACCTACCTGTGCAATTTTACCATTAGGGTTCTGAAATCAAACATTGTTTTCTCTCTGACTACAAGTGCCCCAGGAGGACAAAGGGATGCTGAGACTTTGGGCAGCCTTGAATAGTGGAAACATTGCTGGGTTTGGAGGTCTGAACTCAGATCCTGGCTCTGATTCTTCCTAGCTCCATGACTACCTGTTCATAGGCAAGGCTCTCAAAATCTTAATTTGTTAATCTGTAAAATTGGTGTTACAATAGTAACAGTTATACTAGTTACTATAAGAAAGTGTTCTATAAATCTTAAAGCTATGAAAAAATATGAACTGCTGAGATCTTGAAATGGAGAGGGGATAATCAGGAATTGGAGCTGTTATAAGCTTCTGTTGGATTAGATTACAATTAATATTTGTTCTTCCCACTAGATTTATATGCACAATTTAGGTTTTCATATACTTTTGTGTGTGTGTGTGTGTGTGTGTGTGTGTGTGTGTGTGTGTGTGTGAATAAATCAGGTAGATGGCTCAGTGAATAGAGCGCCAGACCTAAAGTCAGAAAAACTTCTCTTCCTGAGTTCAAATCTAGCTTCAAATATCTGTGTGATCCTGTAGGTAAGTCACTTAAACCTGTTTGCCTCAGTTTCCTCATCTGTAAAATAAGCTGGAGAAGGAAATGGCAAACCACTCTAGTATCTTTGACAAGAAGACCCTAAAAGGGGTCATAAATAGAAGTTCTTGAAACAACTGAACAACAAAAATATGTGCACAAATATATCAACACAAATGTACATATAAATATGCAGTGTATATTTATACTTATAAATACATGTACATAAAACTATACACATGTGTGTACATGTTTATATGGATATATGCCTACACATAGTGTGTGTGTGTGTGTGCGTGTATGTGGCCACCTAGGGAAAGCAGAGTTTCTACACAGTGGGTTACCCCATAGGGATGACTGACCCACAAGAGTGAGTTATCTGGGTGAGAGATGAATTGGGATCCCTCAGTAGTGAGGCTCCAGAATCAGGGTTAATTGGATGATCCTTGGCATTAAAAGAAGGGCAATAAAGAAGAGAGAGACATAAAGGAGGCAAAAGAATGCAGAGAACAAGTTCTGCTTTCTCTGCTGCTTTGGAAAAGCACATAAAGCTAAATTGGGTCTCTTCCACATTAAGCAGGAATAGAAACCCAGGTAACTTTGTACCTGAGTTAGAGAGCTCCGGAGCTGTCCTGAGAAATGGAAATGAGAAGGAAGATCACTTGGGGGCTAGGAGTGTTTCTAAGATTGCATGTCTGAGAGAGGAACTTGTTCATTTTTTGTCCTACATTTTTCTTCTTCTAACTCTGAGTATCTAACCCTTAGTCTAGCCACTGGGGGTAGGACTAATCACAAATGAGGCAGAGTGGAATAGTGGAAAAAACATTGAGGACTTGGAATCAGAAGATGTCTAATAACTCTATGATTCTGTTTAAATAATTTTTTTTCCTTTTTGGGCCTCAACTTCTCCATCTCTAAAGAGTAATACATACACATGCATATAGGGCACATACTTTTCTATAAATCACAAAATCGCAAGATTTCAATTCATTTAAATTAAATAAATATTTATTAAATGTCTACTGTGATATTATAGATGAAACATGATTTTTTCCTTCATGGACTTTACAACCTAATAAAAAATTTATCTACAAAATAGCTCAAATGTAACCTAGTCCAACCAGGAGGAGATATATTCTCTAAAACAGTTCAAACTACTGATAATCTACTCTTTATTTGGAGACCTCGGGTATTAGAGAGCGCATTCACTATCTATTTAGAGAGTTAATTCAATTTAGGCATAGCTGTCACTGCTAGCAAATTCTTCTGAAATATCTGTGGAATGAATTTTTTAAGAGCAGGATTTAGGGATAGGTTCCTTGAGGCTGAGACAAAAATCAAGCAAAAGTTATAATTTTAGAGTCTAGTCCAGGTAAGAAGGATGAACCCCAAATGGGAGGATATAATGCAAGCACTGAGAAGGTGTCAGAGAGAAAGTTTTAGGATAACTGCCTGCCTATCTGGAGAAACAGATGAAAATTGGAAAACAAGGCCTGGGATGAATAAATTTCAGGGATTCCCCAGGAAGTCACATTTTTTTTTTTCCAGGATAGGAAAGGAAAAAAAAAAACAAAACTCAGTAGAACTTCAAGAGTTATAGAGTACTTCCTTATATAAGAAAGCACCTATCTGCATTGATAAAGGAATTCTTTTCCTAGGAGCTCCCTAAATCACATGAGAGGTCTGTTCTGTCTGTCTCTCTGTCTTTCTATCTCTCTATTCATTCATCCATCCAGCTATCTAAAATCCATTCATTTATCCATCAACCATTCATTCATCTGTCAATCTATCTATATATGTTTATTTTTAGATATATGTGTGCAGTGTGCAATACTATATCATACACAAAGACATGTGTGCATGTGTGGATATATGTATGTGTATGTACATATTTGCACTGTATTAATGTGTGGGTATCTATAGCAATTTATATCCATATATCGAGATACCCATATATTGATACATGAATATCTATAGATCTATCTATGATATGATACATATAGATCTATCTAGATACATACAATGTCTTTATAAATATAGATATAAATATACATATAGATATAAATATTGACAGATATAGATATATACATACTATTTATATACACATACAATATAGGTATGTATATAAATCTCAAGACCTAACTAGACATCCATATAAATCTATAGGTCTGGACAGATATAGAAAGCCACATAGATATGGATAATAATAATAATACAAAATACATTTTCCAATAACATTGAGAGACAACAAGATGTAATTAAAAAAAAAAAGGCAAAAGATTTGGAATGAAAAGACTTGGATTCCAATCTTGCCTGACTTACTTATTGACTGTGCAGTCACCTTAGAGGAATTTCTTTGGGTCTCTATGTGATTTTTATCTGCAAAATGGGAAGCTGGCATGATTTCAGGAATGGAAACCTGGACACAGAAATGGTATCAAGATGCTAATATTCCTGGACATATATTCCTGGACACAAAAAATGAAGGAATTTATTTTGCTTGACTATACATATTTTGTATAAAGGATCTTGCTTTTCTTTCAATTTGTGGAGAAAAGGTAAAAGGGAAACAATATGAATATTTATTAGTTAAAAAAAAAACTGAGATTGGACTCAGTCCATAAATTCCATCTAGCCCTTTATTTATGGTTCTAAGGAATATCATCTTCAGAGTATAGGTAAGGAAGCAACTTCAAGAAAAGTTATAGCATCATAGGATTCATATAGCCAGAAATGATCCTGGAGAAGACATATTCCTATCTCCTCAATTTACAGATAAAAGAAAGAGATCAAGATGCCTAAGGTTACAAAGGTAGAAAACTATAGAATCAAGATTTAATCCAAGTTCTTTCACTAAAAATTTAGAGTTTCCCCATTCCCTCCACCAGGCCATTAAATGAAGGGATCTGCCTATGACAACACAACTCCTGAGAGTTAGACCCTAGCCTGGAACCTGGGTATCTGGATTTCATATATTTCTTTTATCATACAACGAAGGCCTGCTATGTGCAGATCCTTATTTTGGGAAGAACAGCAAGGATGATGAAGTGGTTTTACCTTCAAGGTGCATGTAATCTAGTGAGAAGAACAAGACTTAAGCACAAATAATTACAGTAGAAGGAAGAATGTGATCTATAAATAAGGATTTGCTGCTTATAACTCCCAGGCTGGCTGCACTGACGCAGGGGCTACCTGCTGATGCAGCTATGGGAACAGCTGGCCCAGCTGTGAATGTCAATATTCCCTCCTGGGGGTATGCCACTTCTTGAATATAATCAGCATCTCAGCTACTGAGACCAGAAATAAGAAGGGAAAGCTGTCTTAGAGAAAAGAGGCTAAAACTAGAAGGCCCAGCTCTGACCCTAACTCACTGAGTGAGCTTGGTCAGGTCCTTAGCTAGAAAACTTGAATAATAGTTGTGCTCTGCTTATTTCACAGGAATGGTTATGATAGCACAGTGAGATCACAAATGATAGAATCACTTTCAAAGGAAGTGCTCAATTGTAAATTAATCTCCAAATTTTGGAAAAAATTTGGAATTAAATGAGAAAAGTCACTAAAACTATACAGATCTTGTGATCCAAGATATCTCTTCTCTCCCAAGAAGGGGAAGGGAAAGAGATCCAAGACAGAGGAGAAACTCCCATGCATGCAAAAATTATTTATAGTAGCATAATTCATGGCATCAAAATGGAAACAAAGTTTTGCCCATCAATTTGAGATGAAGAAATTATACTTTAGAATCTAATTTGATAATACTACTGAGTCTTTAGAAATGGAAAATATGAAAAATTGAAAGGAAAGTAGGAAGATTTATATGAACTGGTAGCCCCAAAATGTAAAACTCAGAGAAAAAACTTAGGCAGTAATATCAATAAAATAAAAGAGGATATCCCAGAAAGGCTTCTGACTCTGGACCAATGTGGAAAGCAAGAGAGGGGGGAAAAAGGATAAAAAAGTCTCTCTACTTCACATAAATGAATTTTTTTTTGTTTTTTTTTTTTAATCTGGGAGAGAGACAAAGAGAAACAGATTAACTTCAGATGACTGACAATGAAACAGACTTTCCTTTTCTCACAGCTTTGTTGGGGTGGGATTAGGGATACTTTGTTGTACACAGCCAATGTTTTCATTCATTTTGCTTTACTGCATTTATTTGTTACAAGAATATTTGTTACAAGAAAGAAGCTGTGTTTGTGTGCATATGCCTTTGTGGGTGAGGTATTGAGGATGCAAGAATGATATTTTAAAAAAGGAATATCAGTAAAACATTTAGGTTAAAATTTAGGATTGTAGAGCTAGATAATGGGAGTGATTTTAGAGGCAATCTAAACCAATCTCTTCATTCTACAGATATGGAAACTGAGGCCAAAAGAGATTGACTTGCCCCACAGAGAAAAAAGATTGTACATCTAGAACCTAGTACATGCTTTGGAAGAATGCTCCAGAATCCTACTGCTTTTTGAGACACCTCGGATGATCTTCCAAGTTCAAAGAGCATGAGGGAAAGGGAACTTACATATGAATCAGATAATACCCCACAATGACAAGGATTTCCCAAAGAGATCCTATCTTCTGTTTTAGTTCTTTCTACCAGAAGCCAGGGAAAGAATGGTTATCCATGGCAGATGCCCAAACCAGTCACCCAAAGAAAAGGAGATGCAGAAATAGCAGCCTCACCCTAACTTCATTTTTATAAAAGGTGCCTGGAGGTGGACTTCCCAGACCTCCCTTTCTCTTGACTTTCATTTTCAGATTTTTAATCCATTCTGCTATTTATTTTTGTTTTGTGGATGAGTTCATCCCATTCATATTCAAATTTATAATAATTTGCAAATTTCCCTTCATCTTAATTTTATTCACTATTTTCCTTCTCAGTTTTTACTTTTTATCCTATTCCCTATTATTTTGCCTTTATTCTCAGACATCAGGGCTAGAACATATCTTCTTGCCTGGGATGGCTGTGAGCCCTCAGAATGTAATTCTGGGAGATATGTGGCCATAATTATCAGATATTTCTAAGGAACAAACAGATAGGTAGCTAGTTCACTAAGATAATTTGAATTTTAAATTTTAAAATGACCTGGAGATAAAAGGATGGACACAGGTTGGTCTTTATTTTGTGGATCAACCTATTGTGGGGGATCTCAACCATACACTTCTCTTCCCAAATTCTGAGAAACCAATAATTTTAAAATTCAAGTATCCTCTAGTATAATTTCTTAGTTTATCATTAAATATTTAATTCCACTGGGGACACACCTACCAAACCCTTCCTGCATTTCAAATATAGGACCAAAGGTTACACTATGAAAATTCTAGACAATTAGTGTTGGAAGGGAGCTTAGAGACTATTAAAACCAACCTATTTATTTAATAACAGAAATAAGTTAGACTTTGAGAAGCAAAAAGACTTGCCCACAGTCATATAATCAGTTAGTGGCTGACCTAGAGACTGAAATTGGTCTGCCAAATGCCTTTGTCTTCTGTCTTCCAGGCTTTCTCCACTACTTTGAACAGAATATAACCCAATTCAATTCCATTAAATGCACATTTACCAGAACTTTGTCTGAGCAAGTCAGTGAGCTGTGTTATGCTGGCAGGAAGAGAGAGGGTGGATTGGAAGATGCTTTCACCTAAGGCTGCCCAAATGAAGTTCCCTTTGGAAGAAAATTCATCTCTGTCAACCCTCTGTATTGGTATCTTTTTTTTCTTCCTCTTTGAGAAAAGACCATAAGATGACAAAGGGAATTTGACAACTGAGGTCCTTGGGTTGAATCCTGGTGGTGGGATGCCAACAATAGAGTGAGTTTCTGGCTTAGAGAATGATGTACAGGGGCACTGAGAGTAGCTGGTTTAATTACTGCTCCACTCTGATTGTGTCTTCTGGGTGACCCCTCTTCTCATCCCTGCTCTCATAAGAATGAATGTGAATCAAACTGGCTAAACTCTCATTGTCCCTTGGCTTCCAAAGCTGAAGGTGACAGGATTGAAGTGAAAAGTTAACCAGATCCTTCCCTTCCAGCATGGAAATTGGAAGGATATCACTGTTTTTCCAAAACTTTTTTTTACTCCCTTCCTCCATTACATACATAGCTTCTGCTCCAGTCTGCTGATCCCCTCCTTGGTTGTATCAGGGTCATTATTGCCTTTACAACTTTGCTTATATCATTCTCTTTCCTGAGATGCCTTCCTTCCTCTCCTCCTTTTTTCCATCTCTCTAAATGATTCTCATCCTTTGGGGTTCAGCTCAAATCCCACGTTCTTCAGAAAGTCTTCCCTGATCACCCTAATGCAGACTGAGCTAATGCTTCAATGAGCTCCTAGACTTCCCAATATAATAAGTTATTGATCACAGTTTCTTATATCTTACATCATGCTTTAACTGTTCCATTGTGGTTAGTCTCTTTTCTCAGGTCAGCTGTGAGTTACTTGAGGAAAGAATACAATCTGCTTTTTCCTCTTTTCCCCTCTTTTCTTTCTAGTTGTGTGTGTGTGTGTGTGTGTGTGTGTGTGTGTGTGTGTGTGTGTGTCTATCACAGGGTCAGAGTTGTTAGAAGAACACTTGGTCATTTGGAGTGGACTAAAATACACATAAATTTGAAAAGATATTCCCCATAGGAAGGAAAGCTTGAATCCTAGCCTTCTATGGTCAATATTGTCAGAGTGGCTAGCTATGGGACAATGATTGAAGGGCTTCCCCTTTCTGGACTTTAATGTCTTCATCAATAAAATGAATAGAGTAGTATATTCCAATATTCCAGTCCTTAATCTGCAGCCCACAGGCCCCTGAGGAGTCATAGAGTTATTCTAAAGTTATTCACAAATCTATATGTGCACCAAATACTGACATTTTGGTCTTGATAAATAGGGCAATTACTAATATACAGACGCCCTCAAAAGTAATTGATGTTAAAAAGGTAGCTTCAAAATCAAAATGGCTGGAAGCTACCCCACTAGATGTTTTCTGTGGGATTGAAATAGAGTTCTCATTTCCTTACTTATTGAGCACTGAGGGGAAAAGTGGGGATCTTCCCAGAGCTTCCATTCCTCAGGTCTGAAGTCTCAGATCAACACTGCATAATGAGGGCTGGGAGAAGGCAGGGGTTGTCAAGTAGAGAGCCATAGAACAACATATCTCCTTGATCTGATGTTCTCAGGAGTTATTTCAAAATACCAAGAAGATAAGGAGAATAGAGGAGTAATGAACTGAACCAGCTATACCCAGTGAAAGAACTCTGGGAGATGACTATGAACCACTACATAGAATTTCTAATCCCTCTAATTTTCTCTGCGTGCATTCACAGGCTAATTGTATACTATTTCAAAGTCATGTATACATATATTGTATTTGATTTATACTCTAGCATATTTAACATGTATTGGTCAACCTGCTATCTGGAGGGGGGGAAGGAGGGGAAAAATTGGAACAAAAGGTTTGGCAATTGTCAACATTGTAAAATTACCCATGCATATATCTGGTAAATAAAAACTATTTAAAGATAAGGAGAATGGAAGAAGAGGAAGAGGGAGGAGGCTGGGACATGTCCAGACAAAAGGTCTTATTCCTTATCAGCAAATAATAGACTCAGTCTCCTTGCCAGGTACTCCCAGGGATCCTCTGAGGCCACCAACTCAGCTTATCCTGTGGCAACATATTCACACAAAGGGATACAGAGAGGGGTACTCATGGAAGCCAGAGAAAATGAGGCAGAAGGCAAGATGGAGATGACAGTGCAGAAAATGCAGAAAAAAAGCTAATGTCCATGGACACAGAGGCTAGACAGGAACCTCCAACCTTAAATTCATTCTTTGTGAAGTGCATCTTCTACACCACTCTCCTCACAAATGCCAAGTTCAGTCACTTTTCTAAATCTTTGTTCAAATCATTCCTGTTGCCTGGAATGGCCTACCCATTCTTTTCAATCTGCCCCAATTTCCTTTAGGGCTCCCTCAAATACCAGCTCTCCCTTCTCTCTGTCTGTCTGTCCCATCTGTCTCTATCTCTCTCCTTGTCTATCTCTCTCTGTGTCTCTCTCTGTCTCTCTGTCTCCCTCTCCTTCTCCCTCTCCATTTTCCTCCCCTTCTCCCTCTCACTTTCTCCCTCTCTCCCCCTCTCTCTGTCTCTCTGTCTCTGTCTCTCTTCTCTCTCTGTCCTTTGAAGGCTCTCCTATGAATCTCTATATTAGGGTTCCATGAACTCCTTTAGACCTCTGATAAATCCTAGGGATTCTCAGAATAATTTTTTTTTAATGTACAAAATTAAATACATAGGATTACAAAGGAAATCAATTGGAATGAAACATGGATGTAATTTTTTCCCCATTCAATTCAAAGACTCCCTGGAATCCATACTCAGACCCCACATTAAGAACTCCTGTCAATAACCTAATTCATGTCTCAACTATTCATTTGGCAGCTTAATCATATATTGCCTATAAAATTCTTCAACCTTTTCTTGAAAGCTAGACAGCGTTGCTTCTCTCTCCCCCTCCCCCCAGGCTGGAAATGCTCTAAGAGCAAAGTCACAGTCCCTATTCCTCTGTGCTCTCCTGACTGAAATCTCAGTTCTCCTTTTTTCTACATTGTCTAGATCTGCTTCTTTCAGACTGAATTTCTGGAAGGCAGGACCACCAGATTGTTTTTTTTTCCTTCTTTCTTCTTCCCCTAGACTAGAAGGGCAGGACCACTAAGTTCTGTTTCTTCTTCCATTCTCTCCTAGAAACATCAAAATGTCTTGAGAGCATTCAGAGATCCAAAAGAAAAAAAAAGTTTTAAGGCTCCCACTGCAGACCGATCCATTTCCAGTCATTCTGATCTATATCTTTGAACTAAGGCAAGTGAACTTGCACACCCTTCTCTCATTGAAATCATTACTTGCTTTTCATGGCATCACATCCCTGAAGTCACGGTCCTCTTTAAGAATGGACAAACAAAAACCTCTGTGAGATTAGGAGCTCCTGAAGGCAGAACCAGAATTTGCTTTGATTGAAACCAGCACTGAATTAAATTAAATTATAAACTCCACTGAATTTAATTGGATCTGATTGAACCCAAGTGATCTGAACAGGTTAGCAGTTGCAGTGCTAAATTCAAATCTAATGAAGAAATCTCTCTTGTTGATCGAAGGATCATAGTGACTCACTCTTCAATTGGGACACAATTGGGAAAAAAAAGGGAGGGATAATGGCCAAACACTGGGATGTTTGCTTTCAGCACAGCACGGTTATAACTTGTGGTAAAGTAAATAAATACTCAGAGTGGCAAAGTTAGCTAGGAGAACATAGGGGTGTTTCTGGGCCACAGGCTACCCCTTCTTTCCTCCCTCGCCTCGTAAATTCTCTTAGATATTCCAGGTCCTTGAAAAGCACAACCCCTGTGGTGGGAAGTGGGAAATGTTGCAAAATCACTTCTCCCCCGTTTCCTATATCTCTCCCGTTCCATTATTTTTACTGAGCACTAGAGCCCTAAGGTAGTAACTATTAGCACTTGGCAATGAATGGTTCTTTGTCTTCTAAAATCCAGAAGTAGGTTTGAAGTTAACTATAGTTCCTTCTGTGGTCATACAATGTACCTGCTTGTCTGCCTACTTAAGTATTCCAAAGCAGAAAGTGACTGACTCTAAGAACCAAGTAACTCATTTCCTCCATCCTGGCAGGGTTGGTTAATGAGAGAACTTCTCTCTGAGTTCTGATTCAAGACTAAAAATCGATATTCCAAGTTTGATTTTTATTTCCTGGGAGTCAGGAAGATTCAATTCAATAAGCATCTATCTACTCCATATATAAAATACTTGAAATTCAAATATAAAATACACAGAACCACCACCATCAAGAAAGTGAGACTTTAGTTTAAGGAAGATTTGATGAGAGAAGGCAGCGTATAGTGGTTCTCAAAGGGTGTACCCTGGCACCTGCCCAACTTTGGATAGGTATATTTCATAATAGTATGGAACTCGACACTTACAATCCTATAGAGTGAAGCCTCTCATTGTTGGGAATTGTATGGACTTCACACTTAAAATCACATGAATATAGTGGGGCTGGGGAAGGTCTTCCCCAAGGCAAAGAACAATACTATGCCATGGGGGAAAAAGCTTTGAGAATCGAGACTTAGAGAGCTTTGGTCTAAAAGTGAAGGGTATCAGAGAAGCATCCAAATAACAAATAGGAGAAAAATCAGAGTAAGGAGAATTTGCTTTTTACTTGGCAGCATGGGGAAAGATGAATGTGGAGAACCTAACTTATCACAGTAGGTTTCATCCCCACAGAACTTTTACAATTTACCAATTGTTTTCAAATCTATTATGCCCTTTGATCTTCATAAAAGCCCTGTAGCAAATAGGAAAGAGTCCCAATACACTAAAGAAAAAATTCAGAAAAGAAAAGTGATTCATTCAAAGTCACACAGTTTATCAATTGTAGAGTTGTTTATAAAACAGATATCCTGACTTCAAATCCAGTTCTTTCAAATCCAATATTGATTTTTTGATATGCAAGCAAGACATCTTGACCTCAAATCCATTTCCTTCTACTGTACCTTACAGTTCTTCTGAAAAATATGGCAGGCACAGGCAGAAAAGGGCTTTCCTCTTCTCTAACCCATAATGTCATTACTTGTAGAAGTGTATTATTTCCTAAGGGATCACTAATGCAGGGAAAAAGCCATCCTGAAGAAAGTAGCAGCCTATTTTTCATTTCTCAGAATCCCAAACTCTAGAATTAGGGAATCCAGGAATCCAGGTGGAGACCCTTTGCTGCCAAAGGCCTTTTTTTTTTTGTAGGAATAAACTAAAAGCACTGGTGTGGACAGAAGGGTCTGGATAGTATATTGCACTAAGATTTAATAGACAAGACATCTAGCTCTGGAATCCATGCTTATGGAAAGTTGCCTTTTCTTTTCAGACTAATGCATGCTAATTTAACAATACAATTGCATATTCATTGTGGGACATGGTTCCTGGGCTCTCAAAGTTCATAATCTATAAGATAGGGTCAAGACATGGATGCAAATAACCCATAGTACAATATAGAACAGAAATTTATGGGAGTGTTTCAACACAACAGCAGAATAGATTAAAGAAGAGGAAACCACTTCTAATTAGGGGTTGGAGGTGGAGAGAATTGGGAAGGTAGAGAAGACTTCATGGAAGAGAAAGCATTTAGACTTGACTTTATAGAAGGAGAGGTGAGAAAACCTTATAAATGAACAATTCCCCTCATTTGAGGTCTTAGTTTACTGAAGGAGCTGAGATCTTGTTTACTGATGGGTTCACACTTTACAAATAATCAATCGTGCTCAAAACTTTTGTGCCTCAGTTTACCTTATTTTCAACTATCAAAATGAAGAAGAAAAGAGAATGAGATTAAGGCATGACAAGAAATTTTACTCAAGCCAAATAGGTGACCTTGGTTAGATCTTGAAGGTTGCATAGGTGACTAGTGTGAGATAAAGCCAGAAATATATGTTGGCATCAGATTGTAAAGGGCCTTGAATGCTAAGGAATTATGATTATACTATATGCTATAAGAGGAACTTACCTCAAGGATTGTTAGCCCTTACTTTTATTGGTCATCATCAACTTTTTTATGTTTTTTTTTTTGAAAAAAAAATTTTAAATTCATTTAAAAATTAATTTTAATTTAAATAAATTTAATTTACTTAATGTATTATACTATAGACAGAAGTAGGAACCACCAGGATCCCAAAATGGAAGACAGGGTACAGTCTTCAAGTTGCTAAGTATCAAAACACAGTAACCTAACCATTTGGTTGGTGTCTTTTCTTTAAGTTTCTCCTTTATGCAGCTTCTATCTTCCTTCAAAGTATATCACAAATAAATCACATCTTCATGACTCCTTCCTTGAGCTCCCCAGCACACAACCTCTGACATATCCAGAGAGAATTTAATACTTCTTTCTACTCTGCTGTGTGCTAATTTCTCAGTGTTCCCCATGGAACTTCTGTTTTTCCACTAAAATCCAGAATCATACTTAGGTCTCATCAGAGCTCTGCCACTATGCAGACTTGTGACTTGTGAATATGTCACATGCCTTTCTGCTTCTGTTTCTTCATTTGTCAAATGAAGAGGTTAAATTGGTGGGAACTAAAATCCCTTCTAATCCTACTGTTCCATGGTCCTGTTAATTCTGAAGGCAGAGACCAGGTCTTCTCCACTATTTCCCTTCCCAAAGCATAGAGCTAGCCACATAGAGGAGCATACCATGTATGAAACATACATAAACATGCTATCTTTTAATGTCTCACCAAATTTGTTATAATTAAAAGCTATAATAATGATGACATTTTTATATATCACAATAATAACAATAGCAGTAATAACTTAGATTTTTAAGGTTATAAAACATTTTTATGCCTATTGTTTCATTTAAACATTGCAAGAGTTCTGTGAAGGAGGAAAGATGAGTAATCATTATCCCAATTCTTAGATGACAAAACTGAGGTCTAGGAAAATAAGATTCCATAGTTAGTGCTATACCTGGAACTAGAACTCAAAAGAAAGAGTATTAGAAACTTAGGTTCTACCTTCTTTCTCATCACACATACAATGGCTGACCATGGGCAAATAACTTTATCTGGACTCAGTTTTTCCTTCTGTGAAATGAAGGAATTAGACTAAATGATTACTAAAGCCCCTTGTAGTTGTGACAGTCTATGGTTCTCTGATTCATTATTCATCAAATAATCCCAAACATGCATAAATGTTGATTTTCCCAACAATGGGGTAAAAGATAACTTAGAGTTGAGGATTAGCTCTGTCACTGACCTTTTGCGTTATCTTGAGAAGACCCTTCTCTCTTTGGGTTTTAGTTTCTTCTTTTATAAATTAAGGTAGACTCTAAGGTTATTTTTAGTTATAAGATTTTATAACTGAAAAGAAATGACTCCCTTTCCCCCACCCATACTACTAACTTCTAAGGTACAAAAATAGTTTACACTGGATTTCTTTGTCTTTTCCTCTCTTTTTCCCTCTTATGGCAGACAGGGCTGAAGGGGTCCTGATAGTGGGTCAATTATTGTGGGTATAAGAAGAAGGGACAATTACGTTGTTTAAGGTGTATACAGTCCCTAGAGGCAGTTAATGGTGTACTGGATAGAGATCTGGACTTGGAGTCAGGAGAACCTGAGTTCAAATTTGATTTCAGACGCTTACAGCTAAGTGATCCTGGACTAGCTATTTGCATCTATTTGCCTCAGTTCCTTTATCTGTAAAATGGAGATAAATAATAGCACCTACATTGCAGGGTTGTTGTGAAGATCAAATAAGGTAATGCATGATTCTTGGCATATAATAGGCATTATATAAATACTTATTTGTCTTTCCTCTCTAAATAGGCAGACCTCTTGCAAGGATGATTGAAAAGGCAGAGAAATGTATTGTGGAAGTCTGCATAGAGGATAGCATGCAGATGCAAGAGCATTGATGTCCCCCTATGGGGGGGGTGTTGATTACCATGGTCTATTGGAGATCATTTCCTTACTGGTTCTCCTACCACCTCCCAAGTTACTTCTGGCCTGAGGTCCTTTTGTGAATGCATCCCCCAATGGAATGTCCTATTCTTGTTCCTCTTTCATTTCCCAAACCTCTCATTCTTCAAGGGCCAGCCCAGTTCCCACATCCTCCAGGAAATCTTCCATGACTACAACAGCCCACACTCAGTTCATCCTCCTCTCATTCCAACAACCCTTATTGTCTCTGCTACAGCTGATCATTTTATTATATTCTGTCTTGTATTATTCTCTGTTTTAGGTGGGAAAGTCCTATCTCATTCAATGAGGCTGTGAATTTGCTGGGATATACCTCCACCTGCTCTCTGTTTCTTTTTTCAGAATGGCAAATTTTTTCCCCCAATCCAGGGTCAAGATCTGTTTCTTTTCTGCGTCTTCTCAAAATGTGAGATACCTTCAGACAGGGATTGAGTTTCCCCAGACAGACTGTAAATATTTTAAGAATAGCACCCAGATTACTCCTTCCATCATTCCCACAGCAAAAATGAATATAGCTCAATACAGAGTGCCTGATTATAATTCATATCACTTCATAATCATGGAGAAACTATGAATTTATGGTTTGAATTCTTCCCCCAAATGAAAATATTGAGTAAAGATGCTTATGATCTGGAGATGGAGACCTGGGCCAAATGTGAAGATACCTGAGTCCTAAATTTCCTGGTTCTGGTTATAGACCCCTGCTTGACCACGGGAAAAACCCATTTCCTTTTGAAAAATCATCAATAGTCAAAGAAATAAAAATTAAAACAACTCTGAGATAGAATCTTATGATACTTCACACTCATCAAAGTAGGAAAGATGGGAAATGTAACAGAGCTATGGGGGAAAAAGGCAACTTAATTCAATATTGGAGGATCTATGAATTAGTTTATTGCTTTAGAGAGTAGTGCAATTCCACTGATGATTATACAAGAAAAATTATAAATTCATATCCTTTGACAAGTAGTCTTGATCTTCCTAGTTTTATGCTCCTCTGAAAGGACAGAAAAAAGACCTATATGTACAAAAATATTCATAGCAGCACTCCTTATAATAGCAAAAAGTTGGGAAGCAAATATGAGTGTAGCAATTGGGGAAACGGTTGAATAAATTGCAGTGTATGAACATAATGGAATGTTATTGTTCCACAAGGAATTATGAGTATGGAGAATTCAAAGCAATATGGAAAGGCTTGTTTAAAATAATGCAGAATGAAAAAAGCAGAGCAAAAAGAACAATAACCACATTGAGCTACATCAGTGAAGTCAACATTAGATGACCACATTAAAACATACGATTTAAAAAAAAAAGGCAGTAAATTACAAAAGTGTACAGATGTCGTTCATTCTTTTGTATGGCTTTTCTTAACTCGTTTGGAGGGAAGTATGCTTTGTGGTTTGTTTGGGTGTTTGTTTATGTTTGCTGTGTTAAAACAAAATTTATCCACTACAAAGAGAAAAAAAAAAGAAAAAGAAAACATTAAAACTACTTAGACTCTCTGGGCTTCAGACTGAACTAAATGGTCTTTAAGGCTTGCTTCCCGTTTTTGCTATTCTGCCCATCTATAATTCGGTGATCTCTTGCATTGTCTTAGGAAGTTATTGAATTTTTTTGAATGTTTAAATGGTCTGTCTCCCCAGCCAGTCTAGGAGTTGGAGGAAGAGCAGGGGCTGTACCTCCCCCCATCCCTCTCCTAGTACTACTAAACACAGAGCTGGGCTTACAAGAGTGAGCTCTGTGGATGCTTGATAAAGTGGGGGCCTGGGAGGGGGAGGGCGTCACATAAATGACTGTTTTTTGAAGGAGAGGAGGACCTAAGCATGCGAGGTCACAGGAGGAATGCTTTGTCCTCTCTGCCCTGATTGCTGCCAGCAGTATTCACCCGACTCTGCAGTGTGCTAACATGGTTCCCCCTCCCCTCCCCAGCCCAACTCTGGGCCCACGAGTTTTAATTTGAGATGAAACAGATCGGTTTTAAATTATCATGTAGAGAATGATATCATTATACAAATGTTCCCCCACCTTCCTCTCCCCTGACTTTTTCACTTGGCTGTAATTATAGAGCTAATTTGGGACTCAGTATTGTTCTAACCCTGGCAGATCCCATCTGTGTCTCTGGGCGAGGGAGATGAGGGGCCGCTCAGCTCCCCATTGGGACTGGGGCACAGAATAAGCCTATCCGGTGAGGAGGCAGCATAAGGGATGGGTCCTAGCATTTTCTGATCTCTGCCCCAGTCAGATAGCAAATACCATCTTTCCATGTCTTCACCTGAGAAATCCAACTTTCCCTTCTAATGTTCCCCTGAGGGCAACCAGAGGGAGAAGGGAAGGAAATATTAGTAGCTCTGAAAGTGTACACATGAATGTATGTACACTCACGCCCCTCAATTTTTGCATTTATCTCTACCTACAGGTATGTGGTTGCGTGTGAGAACATTATATCGTTTCAGGCTTTTGTTAACCTCTTCATCAGTCTTCCTTCCTCAAGTCCATCCCCAACCCCAATCTGTCCTCCATGCAGTTGCCAAAGGGACATTCTTAAAAGGTAGATCTAATCATATAATTTCTCCATTCAATGCACTTTAATGGTTCTCTACTACTTCAGAATATAAGCTCACCTTTGGCATTTAAAGCTCTCCTATCTTTCTATCTTTCCTCTTCATAAAACTATGGTCTGTCTATACTGGCCTTCTTACTCTTTCCCTTCATAGTGATCAGTCTTCAGTCTATTATCTTCACACTGGTATCTATTCCTGATGAGTGAAAAGCACTCGTTCCTCTCCTCCAAATCTTAGAATCTCTACCTTCTTTGGAAACTTGTATCAACTACTGCATAATTTATGATCCTATTATTCTCTCCAGCTTCTAATGCCTCCTCCTCAGTTATAGTATAATAGTATATATAAATAGCAAAAACATAGAATAAACATAAAGACACACATATATGCATAACTGTATGTATTTATGTATATATATAACATATATATATATTTATATTTATGAATTTGTGTACATATAGTTATCCCTTCTATATTGTGACTTTTCCCAGTGTGATTTTGATCTATTGTAGATTGATATAAAAAATGAAGGGGGAATTTTGGAGGATCTTTGTGGAAGTTACAGATGATACACGAAGATCAGTGGATAACACAGAAAAAGTTTGGAAGGTCAGAAATGCATAAAATATGTGTATTATATTGTTTAAAATAAATCCAAATTTTATAATAAGATGCTGTAAATGCCCCATAAAAGAAAAAGAAAAATTCAAATTTCTTTTCTGGTATGAAGAGAGGGCCAAACATTTTACATGTATTTTCCAGATTGATGGGGTGCTAATCCCCTGCTGCCCATTTCTCTCTCTCTCTCTCTCTCTCTCTCTCTCTCTGTCTCTCTCTCTCTCTCTCTCTCTCTCTTTCACACACACACACACACACACACACACACACACATACACACACACACACACACACACACACACACATCTCCTGAAGCTAAATTGTAAATTCTTTGGTAGTAGGGATTATTTATTTAATTGTGTTTGTACCCCTAAAACAGCATTTGACACATACCAGGAATTTAATAAGTGGTCAATTTATCAGAAACCATGGGATGATGATTTTTAATTCACATTCACCATAGCCACTTTGCTATTTACTTTAAGTGTGCAATCATGAATAAGTCACTTAACTTTTCTGAGATTCACTTTTCTCATTTACAAAATGAGGGGATTAGACTATATTACTTCTAAAGTCCTTTTTAACACTGACTCAATGATTTTAAGAATTCCAATTTTTTCAAGGCTCAGATCCTACTAAAAGTACCCATGTCTTGGTTCAGGCTGCTCCTGAATGCCTTCCTATATAGTCCTTCTAGCCACTCCTTCATTGTAGCTGAGGTTTATCTCCTTGAGGAAGTTTTCATGAATGTTTTAGCTCAAATTTTCTGACATCCTTTCGCACTTAGACTTTATACCAGTGGTTTCAAACTCAAAAAGACATGGGGCCACTAAATATATGCTTGTGGGCTATATATTGACTTAGAAAACAAAAAATGAACACTTTCTCTTTTGTATTTTGTTGTTATTACTTGTGCATTATTATTTATTTTAAAAAATATTTCCCAATTACACTTTAATCTGGTTTGGGTAGCATTGAAGGTATTGTGGATCATTTATGTGTTTGACCCCTCTGGTCTATGTCACACTCTTTAACTATCCCTTTCCCAACACACACACCCACACACCACACCCACACACACCACACCCACACACACCACACACACACACACACACACACACACACACACACACTTATTGTACTTTATCATGGTGAAAACTTGTTCTGTTCCATTTTTGATTCACTAAACTGAGCTTCTTGAAGATGGAGTGTATTTGTTCCCATTTTATCTCCTCCAAACTGGGACTTCCCCATAGACAGAGTTCAGATCCACTTCTCTTCCGTCTTCCCCAGACTGAAAGTACCTTGAGGAAAGCATCTGGTTCTATCTCTTCTCTGTTTCCTCACAAAATTAGGAACTCCCCAAGGGAAGGACCTAGGTCTGCTCCTTCTCATTTTCACACCTGGTACCTCTTTCAAATTCACCCAGTGTCTCCGAGTCCACTGTAGGTAAATAAGAAAACACTTAGCACTGAGTAATAAACCTGGCATTAAGGTGGAGCTGGATTAAACAAGACTCTGAAAAACCAGCTCTGAATTGCAAATCATTGTCTCTAAAATATGTTAGGACTCCTAAAGTGACCCTTTGGAGCAGGAACAATCTTAGAAAGGGTACCCATCACTTTGATGAATGTAGGGGTGTCTAATGCAGGCATAGAGTCTGTTCTCAAATCCTCACCCCATGTCAGTCTCATTAGTTGAAATGACATTTACAACGAGGAGGTGAGGAAATCTCTGTTTCACCTCTGTTAATTCTGTGGCACAAGATGATGACATGAAACTCAGCTGCCACTGCAGAGGTCACCAAACATACCTTGTTGCTATGTATTTCCTATTTCTTGTGGTCTCTCATGTTATTCTTTGTCCTCCAACTCCTAAAATTCCTTTCCTTTACCTATTTATAGCCCATCCATGCCCCCAAATCTAAGTTATTTCTTCCATATGGTCATTCTCTGATTCTGATCCAAGTCAAGTAGATGGTACAATAATTTACCATTACTATTCTTCCCCCCTCTCTCATTTAAAATATGGGGAAACTGCTGCATAGAGAGGCTAAAGGATAGATGACCTCTGATCAAAGAGCTAGTGTTATGTGTATATATGGCTCCTTCTCCACTAAGAGATAGGATGCAAACCTTTTTATGGTTCCTTTACCTTGAAATCCTTA
Source organism: Sminthopsis crassicaudata (assembly GCF_048593235.1). Classification (NCBI taxonomy): domain Eukaryota; kingdom Metazoa; phylum Chordata; class Mammalia; order Dasyuromorphia; family Dasyuridae; genus Sminthopsis; species Sminthopsis crassicaudata. The sequence continues at coordinate 390,942,215 of NC_133617.1, forward strand.
GTAATATTTACTGCTTGAATTGCTGAATAGCCCCACAAATATTTAGCTTATTTCCATAATGTTTCCTGTCTAATAACCTCTTCAATGCAATATAATACATCCTCAAATGCAATTTTTGTTGTTTTTGGATAGAAAGGCTCTCCTTTCTCCTTGTACTCTTTGCTCTCCCCTGCTGAAAAATCATTGAAAATCAACTTACTATAACATTCTTCAAGTCCAGCTCTGCATGTGCTAGTGGGAACTAAAGGATCACAAATGTATGGAGTCCCTTCTAAGTTTCTGCTATCATTTGGTATCCTTCCTGACTCCAGATCCCAGCTAAGGGAAGATGAACCACAAGCAGGCTCTTTGCTTAGACTAACCCTTGGCCAAGATGATCTAGAAAGCAGCCAATTGTCTGTGGGTTTTGCCAATGGACCCTTGGGACTCTGAATAGGACCACAGAGCAGCTGGTCTACAGTGCTAAGGCTGGTATGTACTGGGGTATCTCTTCCCTGGCCACTGATTTCATAGTCACTCCCTGGGAGAAACCTGTGGTCCAGCTGTCTGATGGCTGCCTGTGGGGCCCCACATAGACTTAGCCAAGAAAGGTCCAGCCTGTTCTCTCTTTAACAGCTTTTCCTAAATATGAAACTCTATTTACTGGCAGACCTGCCTTTCTTTAAGATAGCTAATGTGCTTTTAGGTTAAAGGCAGTCTTTTCATTATGCCATCTATTAAAAAAAAAAGAAAAAAAGAAGAAAAAAACATATTTAGGCCAGAAGATCAGTACAGACAGAAACATTTGATAATACATACAGTCCCCTTGAAATGACTGTTAAACCTTTTATTCTACCTTACAACACTCTAAAAGGCTTTGGATTTTTTCTGAATAATCATTTCAGCCTGTCAACAGGATTGCAAGTTTTCATAATGACACAATTGGTGCATGATATTGTTTAGGGTCTGTCCAATCTGGGCTAACTGATCGCCATCTGGGACCATGGGCTGATGTACTTCCAACAAGAAAGTGAATCATAAAGGAAAGAGCAATGGATTAAGAATAGAAACACTCAATGCTTGGGCAAACCATGGTCCTTCTATAAGCCTCAGTTTCCTCTCTACTTAAAAGAATGAATTTGGACTTATTGATCTCTAAAGTAACTTTTAGTTCTGATGGACTTTATGAGCCTATAAAATAGCTGACAAATAGAGAGAAAGGTGTCTTATTCATAGGCATAATATAAAGGGATGCCCATAGAGTGATTTGAAGAATACCAAGGAATCTCACTGTCCTGAACTAGAACCTTCACACTGTCTTGGTACAGCACCTGGAATTCCAATTACTATTATACTTATCTTTCTTTTGGGATTACACTGTTATCTTTTTAGGCATTTTACTTATCCTTAGTGTCTATTTGCCCAATGTTGATAGTAATTCAGATATTATTCCAACTCTATCAACCACATGAGTTTTGAGAGATGGAGGAAAGAAGGAGGGAAGGAAGGAGAGAAAGAAGGAATTAAAGGGGAAGGAAAGAAGGAAGAAAAGAAAGAAGAAAGGAAAGAGGAAAAGAAGGAAAGAAGGAGGGAAGGAAGGAAAGAAAGAAGGAAAGAAGAAGGGAAGGAAGGAAGAAAGGAAGGAGAGAAGGAAGGAAAGAGGAAAAGAAGGAAAGAAGAAAGGAAGAAAGTTTGTAAAGAAATATTTAAGTATTCACTTTGTGCTATATATTGTGCTAAACTCCTTATAAAAAGTACTTTATTCTATCTTCACAACTTTGAAAAGGAAATAATTAATTTTCCCATCTTACAGTTGAAGAAACAGAGGAAGATAGAGAAGACAGATGAAGATGACTTGCTCAGAATCATACATCTAATAAGTGTCTGAAGCCAGAATTGAACTCAAAGATCAAATGAGATGATGAACCTAAAGGAGCTTTGGGGATGTTAAAACACAGTGCACATATCTCTATTTCCTTAAATCCATAATGAAAAAGATAGAATAATTTAGAATGTTAGTTTAATGTTTATATTTTTAGCTTTTTAAAAATAATTCTGTGTAAATCATTGGATACAAACTCATTGGATCAGAGATCTACAGTTTGAAAGGACCTCAGAAATAACTATGTAATAACTATCAAAAAACTTTTTTTAAATTCATGAATCTCAGATTATGGACCTCTGATATATTCCTAATCTTCTCATTTTACAAATAAGGAATCTGAGATCCCAGGAAGTTAATTAACTTGCTCAAGATAATATACTGGTATATATAAGGTAAAGTACACTCTGAATAAGCCACACAAATAATTTTTGAACCCTGGGCCACTGATGCTAGAATCTAAGCTTATTCTACTGTCTCATAGTGTCTCCAGGTGATAATTTCCATCTCAGGTAATGATGCTTATAGGAAGCCTGATTGTTCTAATTATAAAGCTATAGCCTATGCATCACCTTAAACTTGCTATCTACTTAGGTTGATTGTAAGCAAAGTAACCAAAAGTCAGATAACAATCTAGCAGAACTGGCTTGTGAAACTTAAGCCTACCAACAGGCACTCTTCATCTTTTCTAGCATTCTTCCTCTTTCCAAGTTCTAGGACCCAAGCCCAAGCTTTTCCACCGTTTCTGATTCATTCCTCCTTGAGAATGGTCAGACTGCTCTCTCACAGAGGAAGGGGCTGTACAATATCTGCTGCTCACAGGAATTCACTGTGACCAGAAATAACTTCATCCTCAAAATACTGAATTAGTATAACCCAAGGGGATTTGAAAGCTCCTTTCCTCCATGGGAAAATGTATTTGAGTTCAGGGGGGCAAATTTCCATAGTCTTCCTCTCCCATTAGCAAATCTGTTGCAGAAGAACACCATTCTTTGTCTTGGAAGGTCATTGCCTCCTTTTGGGGAGCTGCTGTCCATTCCTCCCATGGAGAGATGCTGATTGGCATTTGTTAAGCAAAGATCATGAGGACCTTGCCACCAAATTTTTGTCTGTGATGGCATGGAAAGGTAAAGTCCTGCTCCTTGAATTAACACCAGTCTAGAGGCTAGAATTACAAAGATCTTATCCTATTTTGTCCAGGTCAGGCCACTTAGGATGGAATATTGTGTTTATTTCTGGGTGCTATATTTTAAGAAGGCTATTTACAAGCTGGGGCAAGTCTAAAAAAAGTGATCAAGATGCTGAATGGACTCACAACTATGCCATAGGAGAAATCAGTTAAAGGAAACTGGAATGTTTAGTCTGGAGGGAAGGAGACTTAGGAGGTCACAGACACTATTTTCTAATATCTAAAGACCTCTTATGTAGAGAAGAATTAGGTTAATTTTTATCAAAGCCCTAGGGTACAAATACTATAGGCAATGGGTGTAGAAAGGCTAAATTTTTAGGCTAATTATGAGGGAAGAAATTCCTAAGGAGGACTGCTGTCTAGCTTTGGAATGAGCTACCACAGAGAAGAGTAAGATGATTGTTAATGGAGTAGTTTAAGTAGAGACTGGGCAAACGTTTGCTGGAGAGAATGTAATTCACTTCAACAAACTTCAAGAATATTTATGTAAGGACCTGTGCTTGAAATAAAACAAGACATAGTAACCCAAACCCTCTAGGAGCTTACATTCTACTGAGAGGATCCAATTTATACCAAGAAAAAGCAAATATAAGAAAATTTCAGGAGGGAAATAGTACCAGGGATATCAGAAAGAACTTGAAGGAAATTGGGAATTTTAGGATGTGAGATGGGTCATTCCAGGCCTGAAGGATAGTATGGGTAAAACCATAGAAAAGGAAGAGGTAATTCAGGGATTGCATTTTTTTTTCAGAAGGAAATTGTACTGGATGACTCTCAATCAACTGGCCTCTTCCACATCTGCTGGTCTATGTTCTGTGGCCTTGAGGGATGTAAACCTATGGTAATTGAGAGGTAGGAGATATAATTTCTAGGGCATTAAATCAAGGAGGATGAAGTATTTGAGCTGTCTTGAAGGATAGATAAGATGCTGACAGACTAAGATGGGGAATGAGAGAGGGTTAAATGGATTCCCCATGACAGTGACAAGGTGGTCCTTGCTTTAGTCAGCTCAGAATCAAAATCATCACCTGTTTGTTACAGAATCTAGATTTTAACAGGTCTCTGTTTTCTCAAACTAACCTCAAATCAGAGTCTGAAAACTGAGCGAATGAAGAGAAGAGAGATCAAACTTTCTGGCTCTTAGGAAAGTCTCCACTGAAACAATTTGGATTCCCTGCCTGATGTCTGAAGTTAATGACTTAATGTAATTGCAAAGGCATTTGCAACCTGGCCTGCTGTTTACAGTGAGAACCTAGAATGGTCTCTTTCTGGTAGGGAGGAAGGGATTAATTTCAGGCTAAATAGTTGTCAAATGAGATTACTCCAATATTTGACTTACATCGCAGGCAAATTGAGTTGCAGGGCTCTCCTATCCCCACAGATGCTTCTCCTAACACCATAGTTTTGTGTTCAATGCACAGAGAAATACCTTCTGTTCTCTTTGTCAGATGTGCACTCTTTCCCATTTCAGAACAAGAGGCTTCACTTGGGACTAATGGAGGAGACAGCAAGGGCCAGGCTGCAAATTTCAGCAAGGAACAGGGGTTCAAGAAGGAAACAAACCTAGAAACAGCTTTCTAGGGTATCTGATCCTGTTGACAAACACTTTGAGACAATAGACAACACCTAACAAGTTGAATATAAATGATGCAGTGAAGAAGTGGAACATGGGAAGTGAGATGAGAAGTGCGACATGGGGGTAGGATGGAATCATCTTGTACATATTGTTGAATTTTCAGTGTGTAAGCACTAACACCTCAGAAGTCTGCAAATGTTACAAAACAGGGCTTGATTTAATTTTTGGTTGTCTAAACTTAACAAAGTAATGGAGAATATTAATAATATAGATTAAACTTTAAAAGTGTGTTGTATGTGGCTTTTTAAAAAAAAAGAGATGGTTGTTAAATAGTGACCAGTACATCACTGGACCTATTCCAAAAACAGTCTCTGCTTTGGCCTGTTGGATGAAGGTTGAAATTCTACCACTAAGTCCCTTCCAGTGCTAACAGGCATATTTCTTCAGAAATTCAGATCTTAAGCTATTATCATTCCTTCATCTTTTAGAATGAATAAGCTCAATTGATCTTTTTTCAGTGGATGGCTGGACAAAGAACAAAGAATTACAGACTGAAGAGAGCTAAAAAGGATTGTTTGCTACTTGGTCATGTTTTACTATTTGTGTCCCCATTTCTTGGCAAAGATATTGAAGTAGTTTTCCATTTCCTTCTCCAGCGAGTTCCCAGTTTACAGAAGAGGAACTGAGGCAAATAGGGATTCAATGACCACCCCATGATTATACAGCTAGCAAGTGTTCAAGCTAACTTTGGATTCAGTTCTTTTTAACTCCAGGCCAGTGCTCTATCTATTAGACTAGGGCTTCTTAAACTTATGGCCCAGGAAATTTTTACATGCCCTAGGTATATAGGTGTATAAAATAGGTAGATTTCATGACCCCCACATTAAATTATGATACCCATAGGAGTACCCACAGTTTAAGAAGATTTGTATTAACCCACCTAGTTGCCCCTATCATTCTGTAGACTTTCTCGCTATTTTTTACTAATGCTTGCTAATCATTTCAGTCATATCCTACTTTTCCTGATCCCATTTGGGATTTTCTTGGCAAAGATAGAAAAGTGTTTTGCCATTTTCTCCTCCAGCTAAGTTACTTGTCCACGCTCATACATTTATAGTAAGTGTCTGAAGCTAGATTTAAATTCTCATCTTCCTGACTCCAGACCCAACACCATCAATTGAATCACTTAGGTGCCCAGGAGGGATCATAAAGCTCCCTTAAGCAACTTTTCAGTCCCAGTTAGACAAAAAAAAAAAAAAAAAAAAAGAAAACAAGGAACTGAGAATAGAAGGGACTTATAAGACCAAATTTTTAGTGAAAGATCTGCTTTAGTGAAAGGTTTCCTGATCCCTACCCTAGGGTTCTATTCTCCAGACCACATAGTGGCTAAGGGCCTTGAAAGTTCTAAAGATTTGGCATTCTATAAGGTAGACACTGCTTGCGGCTGAAAATCATAGCTTTGTCTCTTAGGTACCTAGAGGATCACTTAGCTTTAGCAACCAATTTCCTAATGAAACACCTGAAAATAGTGTCCATCCTTACATTGTTTGGGCTTTAATATTCTCCAGAGAAAAGCTCATATTGAGGAGAAAAGTCAAGATCAACACATCATAGTCTATTTTATTTAATGATAGTCAAGTTAAGATCATAAGGATGCCCAGTTGTATCTGCTAGATTTTCTGTACCCCTTCTCCCCATTTTTCCAAATTCTACCCATTTGTGTGGTTTAGCTAAAAGCCTACTTCCCCAGCAGGAACTTTTTCCTATATCCTCCCTTTTTCTGGCTTCCTATCGCCCTTACTTGTCTACACTATATAATCCAGTCTTAACTATCCACTACCTCATGTTTGAGGCAACAAGATGGCACAGTGGATAGAGTGCTAGACCTTGAATCAGGAAGAATCTTCTTCTTGGATTCAAATCTGGCCTCAGACACTTCCTAGCTAAGCAAGTCACTTAACTATCTTGTAGTATATTAGATACGTAGTCCAGCTCAGTGGTGTCAAATTCAAATGGAAACCAATTCTCTGGTGGATTGCATATTGACTTAGAAAACCACAAATTAATATTATCTATACTGTACTGTCTTTTTATTTATTTTGCTCAACATTTCCCAATTACATTTTAATCTGGTTCTGGCAGCACTTGTAAGTTTTTGCAGGCTGCAAGTTTTATCCTTCTGGTCTCATTCTTGGCTTTATACCAAGTAGATGCTCAATCAGTGTTTATTGATTTTATCACAGCATTCTCGAAACCAGAATGGCACTGCTAGAAAGACCTTAAGACATAAAACATAAATCCCACAAGAGACCACTGAAGCTAGAATATAAAATGTCAATGATGGAAGTGATCTCAGAGATTATCTTTTCCATTATTCTAATTTTACAGTAAAGAGAAACTGAGTCTCTGAGAGGGAAAATGTCTAGCTCATGGCCTTCCTCAACATGGGCTTCTAAAGAATTTGAATCAAATTTCCTCTCCTCTTAAATCCTCTGCAATGAAGCAAGCATAGTGCTGGGCTTATGGTAAAAAACTAGTTTTCAAAAAGTTGTCAAAAGTCAGCCTTAAAACTGATAGTTGTTTTGATAAGGCTTACAATGGATCATTGTAAAATAGAATAATTGACTGGTACAGGATTGAAAGGTAATATAGAAAATCCCAATCACATCTGGCACTATAATGAAACTCTAACAAGTCCAAAGTCATAAGTCCAAACAAATAAGAACAACTTGGGCCCTGATTGAACTGTTTCATCCAGGGATGGGCAGCCTAGCTAGCAGCAAGGCAAGAAAGAGACTATTGGGCTCACATCATTTTCCCTCTTATCAGGACTAAGAAAAAAATCTCCTGAATCAGAAGGAAAAAGGATGAGAACACTCCAAAAAAGTCCAGTTCCTAAATTTTGGTATTTTAGACTTATCTCTTAAATCAGAACTACACTGATGCCTCAGAGTTCACCTAATGCCATATTCTGTTTGCCAGCCTCTGTCCAAGAGTCTTTTTTCCCTTGCAATATGCAATTGACTCTGAAGGAGAGGGTAAAGCTGATAACTGCTTCACTTAAATCCAATTCATATGCAAGTCAAGGCTCACCACCATCTTTACCACCAATCCCCTCTCCTCTCCATTCTGCCCTCCCTCTGGTGACCTCAGACCACTTTTATTAGATCTTACCCTAATCCTAGATGGTTCAGTGGATAGAATACAGGGACTGGATTTGAATAGCCCTGAGTTCAAATCCAGCCTCAGATACTTTCTAGTTGTGTGATTCTTGGCAAACCATTTCACTCCTATCTGCCTTAAATGTAAAATGGGGACCAGAGTAGCATCTATCCCCCCAAGGTTGTTGGAAAGATCAAATGAAATTATATATAAATATATATACATAAACACATATGCATGTATATATATGTTATATATATTATATATAACATATATATACATACATATATACATATACATATATATATATATATATATACGCACATATATAGAGGCAATTGGGGTTAAGTGACTTGTCTAGGGTTACACAACTAATGAGTATTAAGTGCCTGAGACAGGATTTGAACTCATCCTGACTTCAGGGCCACTGTGCCATCTAGCTGCCCCATTTGATAATATTTGTAAAGCACATTATAAGCTTTAAATAAATGATATAAATGCTAAGCAAATTACATGAATGCTATTATTTTTGTTGTGGTTCGGTGTTTTAGTCCTGCTTGATTCCTCGTGACCCCATTTTGGGTTTTCTTGGCAGAGATACTGGAGTACTTTGCCATTTCCTTTTCCAGCTCTTTTATAGATGAGGAAACTGAAGCCAACAGGGTTAAGTGACTTACCCAGGATCCCACAGCAAGTAAGTGTCTGAAGAAGATTTGAACACAGGAAGATGACTCTTCTTAACTCTAGATCCAGGCTAGCTCTCTCCAGTCATGTTACATCCAAATCGAATAAAATACTCTAGATGTGGTCTAGCCACAACATCATTTTTCTAGTCCTGGAAACTTTGCTATTCTTACTGTACCCTATGACTGCAATTGTTCTGTTTGTTATATCAGATGTTGTTGAATCATGCTGAATTTTCAGTATGTTTTTCTTTTCACAAAAATTGCTTTCTAGCTACTCATCCTCCATCTTGTTCTTGTTAAGTTGATCTTTTTTAAACTCAAGTACAAGACTTTATATTTGCTCCTTTCTTTATTTCATCTGATTAAAAGGAGTCTCATGTTCTACCTTGTCAAGATTCTTTTGTATCCTGATTTTGCCATCTGACATGGTGTCCTTCCTAGCAATCTGCAAATTGGATTGTGCAATGGCTCTGTTTTCATCCAAATTATTGATGAAAACATTAAAAAAACAACACAGGACTTAAACACTAGACGGGAAAACTTCCAAGCTGACAAAAACCCACTAACAACTACTTTGAGTTTGTCCATTCAACTAGTTTCATGTGGCAATCCTTTTGCCTGGATCCTATTTCTCTGCCTTTTACACAAAGAGAACAAAATAGATTTTTCTCAAATCCCTTGATAAAATCTGGGCAAATTTGAAACAATCCAATTATATATATATATATATATATATATATATATATATATATATATATATATAAATATATATACATAAACACATATGCATGTATATATATGTTATATATATTATATATGTTCATGTGTATATATGTGTGTGTTTATATGTTGTTGTTCAGTAATTTTCAGCTGTGCCCAACTTTTCATGACTCCATTGGGGTTTCCTTGGCAGAGATACTGGAGTGATTTGCTATTTCTTTCTTTAGTTCATTTTTCTTGATCCTTGATCTAAGGAAACTGAGATGTGACCTCCAGATTCTAGGATCTGTGCTACTTAATTGCCCCCAAGTGTGCATGTGTATAAACATACATACATGTAATACCAATCTAGTGATCTACCAATCTAGTAACATTTCCCAAAGAGGAGTAAGTCTGGCATGATTGGTTCTTGAGGAAGTCACTTTGACTTTTCATTATTATAGCCTCATTTTCCTTACTCAATAAACATTCTTTTAATAATATAGTCTAATTTTTTACCAAGGGTCAAAACCAAGATAACTAGCCTATATTTGAAAGATTATACTCCTTTTCCTTTCCTTAAAATTGTGACAGCATATGTTCTTCTCCAGTTCTCTAGGAACTCTCTTGTTCTTTACAATCTTTCAGAGATTACTGATAGCAGCTTAGCAATTTCATCTTCCATTTCCTCCAGAGTACTTGTTTGTGATGCAGTTCATTTGTAGCTGGCAACATTAATTTATCAAAGGTAGCAAGATGTTTTCTTACTATCATCCTATTTATCTTGGGTTTCAATTTCATATTAGCCATTTTCATTCTGCTTTTTCCAGTGAAAAGATTATTCTCTTTGGCAGAAGAAAAAGAAGCAAAAAAGAGATAAGTAGCCTTGTCTTTTCTCTCTCCTCAATTATCATTATTCTGTTCTGTTCATGCCGAACAGTGGTCCCCATCCTTTCTCTGATGCTCTTCTTCCCTAATATACCTAATTATCCAAACACATATACAGCACATCTAATTATATTCCTATAGCCTAGCTAATTATATACAGCTAAATTCAATTCAAGAATTACATAATAAGCACTTACTATAAGCAGGGCATTTTGGGCCAAGTTGGAAATACAAAGATGAAAAATAGTAACAGTCCCAGACCTGATGGAATTTGTATTCATATATATATATATATATATATATATATATATATATATATATATATATATATATATATATATAATTTGTATTCTCACACATACATATTTATATATCATATACATTCACATGTATATTCATATATGATTTTAATTCTTTTATTCACACATATATTAATATGTGTCTATATATACATATGCATATATGTATATACCTTCTTTTATATACATACATAAAATAGCAAATCAGCAAACTAACACAAATTCACATAGTTTTGCTTACAACCTTGCTATAAGAATCAAGAAAAGAACACAGAGGAAGTCTTTTTGAAAAATATAGGCAAAAGGGCATTGAACCAAGACTTAGAAAACCTGCATTCAAGTAGTAGCTCTAATAATTCTCTGCTGTGAGGATTCTTTTTGCTGATCAATCTGTACAATGGGTTTATACTTCACAAAGATAAAGTGATGAAAACCTTTTGTAAATCTTAAAACCCAATGTTAATATGAGTTATTATTAATATTATTGTTCCCTGACAGTTGTGTGTATGTGTACATGTGTGTCTATTATATCTCCTTAGTCAATCTATGAAATCTCATGGAAAGAGCATTATTTTGAGAAATAAAGAACTTCAATTCTAGTTTTGGTTCTGACACTAATTAGGCTGTGTGGCTTTGTGCAAATTACTTTGCCTCTCTGGGTGCTACATCTTTCTTTTCTCAAAAACATGCTCTTTAAATTCCCTTCCAGCTCTTGGAGTCTGTGATTAAATGGCTTCCTTCCTTCTTTCCTGTAGTCTCTCCCCTCACAGCATAGCTGAGCACAGAGTTGAATACCCAGGAGGACTGGGAGAATGTTTGCTGATTGATTGAGGGAGGAAAGAAGGGACGATCCAGTCATGCATTTACAAGTTACCCATATTCATCTCCAACAGAACAAGTGGATTCATGTTTCCCAGCCTGTAGTGGGCAAACTCATGGATTCCCCCCTTTATTCTACCTCCCTCCCCCCCCCCAAGCAGATACCAAGGAATTGTCCATGAGCTCTCGGACAAAATCTATCTGTGCTAGAGCTGGATTCTTCCTGGAGCTGTGGATATTCATTAGAGATTGAATTCCTGGAGGTTTAAGATTTTTAAAGCATTCTCTGAATCAGATTGATCAAGTCTTTTCTATCTCACCAAAATGGAAAAAAGGGCATTAAATGCTAAGGTATGAGGCAATATATGGGTATATGTCCATCTTAAGGCTGATTTGTATTTCGTGTTGATTTCCCAACACAAATCCACAGTTTTCCCCATGTGAGCTGGAAGGAGACACACAGCTTCAATACAAATAAATATACTTGCCAATGAATAGCAGCCACGTGCTGAAATTCAACACTTTGCAATTTCCCTGTAAATCCCTTGCTTCCTTACAATGGTTGCTTAGCAACCAGGCGCTTATTAAAATATGCACCATACACACACACACACACACACACACACACACACACACACACACACACACAACACTAAGAAAGAAAGACTTAGGAAAAAGGGCTCTTGAGAGAAATCCCAGCAATGTTCACTCACCCAATTTCATGCTCTTCAGTAAAACAAGGCTCATGAACAAAAAAGATTTTGTCTTTTCTTTGAAAATGTATATACTTTCAAACTGCCTTCATAGGAAAAAAGTTGGGTCAGACATGTTTTCCTTTTTGGTTGCTAAAGTTTGAGTCAGAATATTAAATGTAGTTTTTCCTATAGGTCATTTGGGAAGAATAATTGACTTTTGACCTCAACACAAATGCTACTCTATCTCTGGCCCTAAACTTAATGTTGGTCCTAAATAACCTAATGGTTATCCTGGTTCTAATGCTATGTCCTAAATCTAAATTTAATCCTAATTATAGGCTGAATTCTACCCCTAATTTGAAGTGAAACCTTAACTCAGGATTGAGAGAACGAATATAAGACTTAGAGTCAGATCTTGTTTTAACTTCCAGGCCCAATTATGATATGAACTCTTACTTCTTTAAGCCTCAGTTCCCTCTTTCTGTAAAGTCATGCTCTTTAAGATCTCTGGCAGCCAACTCACTTCCAGTTGATCAATGATGGACAGAGGTAGCTACACCCAGAGAAGAAACACTGGGAAGTGAATGTAAATTGTTAGCACTAATATTTGTCTGCCCAGGTTACATGTACCTTCGGAATCTAATGCTTATTGTGAAACAAGAAAATGGTATTTACACACATGTATTGTATCTAGGTTATAGTGTATAACACATGTAAAATGTATGGGATTACCTGCCATCAGGGGGGAGGGAGTGGAGGGAGGGGGGATAATTTGGAAAAATGAATACAAGGGATAATATTATAAAAATATATATAATAAAAATTATTTTAAAAAAATAAATAAATTCAATTTAGGTGCAAGTCAAAAAAAAAGATCTCTGGCAGCTCTTGAATTCTATATTGTAATAATCTACTTTACTATTCATCCTACTTTAAGGTTTATCCAATGTTAAAGTTCTTCCAGCTCTAGAATTCTTTGTTCTAAAACCCATAATTCAACAAATTCAAAATAAATACCACCATGTGCAGAACATCTTACAAAAGACCAAAAAAAAATGCAATGTTCTCAAAAATTCTACTTCTACTCTGGGATCTACTCTTGGAATAAAATGTAGATAGATAAGTAAATCTGAGGTAATTTTAAGAGGGTTCAGGATGGATGTCATAGAAGGCCTGGCACTTTAGTGGAGACTTTCAGGTAGATAAGGATTTTGAGAAGGAGAAGAGGCAGGAATGCATTATGGAAAAGGCTCCTTGGCCAAAGCATAGAGAAAGGAAATGACATGTGAAGTTCAGAGCCTTGAGTGTATGAAGAAGAATAGTATAAAGTCAGACAGGAAAATGAGGCTGTCTCTAGACTGTCTCCACAGTCTTTAAATGCTGGGCTAGAGAATTTGCATTTTATCTCTGAGATGATATGGAGTCACTGAAGGCTTCTGAGCAGAATAATGATATGATCAGATCTGGGTGTTCAGAGGATAATTTTCCACCTGGTTGGAAGAGAAATTGAGGGGAAAAGAGTGCATGGACTTGGTCAAATTCTCCTCTCTGGAGGATAAAAAGGTTAGATTAGAGATCTCTAAAGCCCTTTATAATTCTCATATTAAGTACTGTATGGTCATCATAATCCTAAGCTCCATGCCATAACCAAAAATATTTGCTTGTGAGGTATATGGCAAAATGAATGGTTCACATTATCAATACCATTCTGAAAATCAAAAACTGGAGACTTAAAAACAAAACAAACAAAGCCCTTCCTTTATAGAGAGTTGAGGCTTGAATTTCACTGAATGAATGCAAAAAATTGGATATTCCATAAAGCTACATGGTGCCCCTGACATATGATATCTACTCATTGGACATATATGATATGTCTAACCCTGTTAAGAAGACACGAGTTTAAAATTATTTTCCCAGATGTTGGAAATGGCTACATGGAGCCATCCACAGACTTTTTTCCCCATCTCTGTTATTACCTTTGTGGTGTATTTATAAACTGGCTGTTCAGGGACACAGGTAAACTTGGAGACCAGAGAATACAGTAATATTAACTGGCCCACAATGCTACAGAACCTGTGACCTTGGCTTCATTATTTCTGAACTCTAAACAGCTTTCAGCCTCCCCCCTTAGTGCTATCATATGGCTGTTACTGCACCAGAAAGCAAGCTCAGCATGTTTAGCCCAGGCTCCACAGCTAATTGGGAACACCTCACAGTCCTGATGGGTGTTCAAGGTAAAGGCAAGAATCATTTTATCTGGCTAGCACTTGCTAACCAAGATGATGGGATCTCTTCCTTCTTCCTCTTTTCCCCTACCCTTAAGTACAACAGTTTGTGCTCTATTCAGAGAGGGTTGCTTCTAGTTGGGGGGGAGAGAGAGAGAGAGAGAGAGAGAGAGAGAGAGAGAGAGAGAGAGAGAGAGAGAGAGAGAGAGAGAGAGAGAGAGAGAGAGAGAGAAGAGAGAGAGAGAGAGAGAAGCAGAGAGAGAGAGAGAGAGAGAGAGAGAGAAGGAGAGAGAGAGAGAGAGAGAGAGAGAGAGAGAGAGAGAGAGAGAGAGAGAGAGAGAGAGAGAGAGAAGCAGAGAGAGAAAGAGAGGGAGGCAGACATGCATATAGAGAAAGAGAAGACAGAAAATGTGTGTATGTGCATATGTGTGTGCCTATTTAACTTGGGTATAAATGTGGAGATACAAAGGCATGAATGGAAAGGATGGCATCTTCAAGTGGAGAAGAATCAGACAAGCCAGGGCTAAGAATGCTGGCCTCAGGCAGGAATTCCCTAAAGCCTCCTGGAAAACACGTTAAAAATTAATGCAGCAGGGATTAACACAAACTCCATTAGCTGCTGGATTTTAAGTAGCTGGCTCCCCTGACTCCCTGTTTAAATGTCACAGCATCAAAGGACACTTATCAAAGTGGCTTTTTCCCCCAGACCTCTTTTCTTAGTGTAAATCTTTTAGTCTACAACTGAAATCAGCCTTGTCTTTCATGTAGTAGATACAGCATAGCAGTAGGTCAGCTCCTTCTTTTGGCTGAAACTATTCCTCTTGCTCTGGAGATGTCCTCCCTGCCTTTACCTCTAAGCCTATCTAAATCATATTAAACATTAGAGGCTTAAAGCCTGTTCTTCCTTCCATGTAAAGTCTTCTCTTACCATCCTAGGCCACTATGAATTTGCTTTTTTCCCTATTCTCCTTACTGTACTCCAGGCTATGGCTAAGTGATTTCTATGATAGTATATGGGAATTACATTAAATTGGAACCAGAGTTCAAATCATATCTCTAACTCTATCTGTATGATCTTGGTCAGTTCATCACTTCACTTCTCTAAGACTGTCCTTAGCTATCAAATGGGAGTATCCATTAAATGGTAGATGTCTAAGGGTCTTTTTGCCCTGAATCTATAAAATGATGAACTTATTATGGTAGCCTTCCTGTTTGGGGGGCACAAGGCATGTGTCTACACAGGTAGGTGGAAGCATTCTCTGATCAGGAGATCCTGGGTCACTGTGGAACAGCGGGGCCCATGGTAAAGGGCATAAAATCAGAAAGAACAAGAAAAGGCTCAGCAAGACAGCACTGGCACTGAAAAAAAAGAATAAGGTGTTGAATTTGGAACATCCCTTTGTTCTATAGGAGCTTGTGTCCCTCTTGGTCCCCAGACTTCTCTGATGTTCCTTCTGTTAGGAACCACTATCACCACTATCTTCACTAGTCTTAATTACAAAGACTGAGCCTTTTAACTCATGGGAGTTGTCCTTCTTCATCTTCTTAACTCACCTTCAGCCTTTTCCACCAGAATATGGTGACTATAGTCTGGGTTTGTTTCCTCCATTTAAGGCAGAAGTATTTAATGTAAAGAACTGGAGTTAAACAGGGCAGGTATGAATCCTAGCTATGCTATTCAAACATACTTATATAACCTTGAGCTATTTATCAAGCACCTACTATATCCTAGACTCTTCTTCCTAAGTTAAAATCTGGCCTCAGACACTTATTAGCGATGCGTTTTCCTCAGTTTACTCACCTGTAAAATGAGCTGGAGAAGGAAATAGCAAAGCACTATAATTTTTTTGACAAGAAAACCTCAAATGGGTAGGTCCTGGAAATATGAAGATTAAAACAACAACAACAACAACAACAACAACAACAACAACAACAACAACAACAACAACAACAACAACAACAACAGCAACAACAACAACAAAAAGTCCTGCCCTCAAGAAGTTTACATCCTAGAGTGTATATGAGGTATATACAAGGTAAATACAAAGTGATCTGAGGAGATGGGTATTAGTAGAAATCAGGAAAGGTCTGTATAGGAATTTTGAAGGGAGCCCAGGATATTAAAAGGTAGAAGTGAGAAAGAAGTACAGGTATTTAAAGCTAGCACGGAATTGCAAAGGTATAGAGATAGGAAGGAGATGAAATGTTTTTTAAGAGGCCACTTTGGCTGGAACACAGTAAGTGGGAGGGAAGTGGGGAGCAATATGTAATCAGCTTGGAAAGATAGGTTGGAGCCAGACTGTGGAGGCTTTAAATGCCAGACACAAGTCTAGGAATAGGGCGGTGGCTCAGAGAGTGGACATAGCATTTGTAAAAAGATGGAGTTACCCTAGATGTTCTCTAAGGCTCCCTCTTAACTTTCAATATATGACCCCAAGAAGCAGGAGATGCACTTGGCTGGCTGACCTCAACAAAAGACCTTCAGCCAGAACTTCCTAAATGAAGTCCGTGAACTTTTTAAATATTCCAATAACTGCATTTCAATATAATTGGTCTTCATTTTAATCTTACATATGTTGGGTTTTTTTGCATTTAAAACCATTATTCTGAGAAGGGAGCCACCTATAGACTTAACCAAGCTTCCAAAGAAGGCCATGAGATGAAAAAAGGTGAAGAAAATGGGCATTAAGCAACTGTAAGGCTTTTTCCCCTCAGTAAATAACAAGCAGATGAGATTGATGAGAATCTTAATATTTTATTTATATCAAATGAAGAGGCAATAAGCCCTTTGACTAGCAGAGATACAGATACAGTCCTCTCAGGGGTGGCCAGTCTAATCTAGGGGTATGGTGTAGTCCCAAACTTAGAAGAATATAGAAATCATCTCCTTTTTGGCTTTGGAGCACACTTACTTAGAAATTTGGCATGATTATATTAAAATTGTAGATTGGAGAAGAAGATATGGAACATTTGCTGTCCATAATCCAGAAGAGAATAAACACCTACAGATAATGGAGAACTGTTTGTGTTTGTAGATTATAACCCCTGGAGAAGCAAGGAAGGAACAAGGAAGTAGGAACTCCCTGATTATGAGAGTAGAGGTCTTCTTTTTCTTAGCAAGGTCATATACTGATCTGGCTCATAGGGAATGAATACTCAGTTTATTTATTGCATGAATTAATTTATCAAGATAGATCTTTCTAATCCCTAATCTACTTTCTATCTTTTGGGGAATTTAAATTTCAAATACATCAGGCAACCTAGTATGATGGGATTAAATAGCAGTTAGAATTCTATAATTTAGAGCTGAAAGGAAATTCAGAGATTATCTTGTCCAGTAAAATAGAAAACCTGGAGGAGGGGGATGATTTCCCCAGAGTCACACAATGAATCAGGGATAGAGCTGGGACTGTCAGAAAATAAGAAGCTTGATTTCAGAGGTCAGCAAGTTTTCCATTGTACCCCTAGGTCTCTTTTCCTAACTCGTCTTTCCTTCCTCAGTAGAACTGAGGACTGATCATCCTTTTGGGTCAATTATATGATATTGATGGAGGAGTGAAATTATTTCTTTCTTTATGCCCATGTTCTTCACACTATCATTAGTGACATTCATGCCAAGTATAGTGATAGAAAAACACTTCTTGGCCTTGGTTCAATCTGATGTTTTCAAGTGAGCTCTTCTCCCCTGAAATTGGTTATAGTGTGTAATGGTACAGAGATTGAACAACCAAGTCCTTTTATGTAAATATGGATTTTTGCCATGTTGATAGAGAGAAGTCTCAAAAGAAATGTGTTCTCCAAGCCTGAAAATACCTAAAGTTGTTAGATCTATACTCCAAAGAGATCAAAGAAAGAGGAAAAGGTATTCTTATACGAAAATATTTATAATATATATTTTTAGTAATGAAGAACTAAAAACTAAGGGAGTGCCCATCAATTGGAGAGTGATTGAAAAAATTATGCTATATGCATGTAATTGAACAATATTATTGAACTGTAAGAAATAATATAATAATTTAAGAAAAAACTTGTATAAATTGATGCAGTGGCATGAGCAAAACCAGAGTTTGAATTTATATCATAACAATATTTGAAAACAAATATTTTTAAAAGCTTTGTGAACTCAATCAATTCAATGATCAACCGAGATTCCAAGTATCAATGAAGAACAATAGTCATTGCCTGATAGAGAGGTGATGAACTCAAAATATAGAAGGAGCCACACAATTTTTGTACATGATCAAAATTTAGGAATTCCAACCCCTCCCTCCCAAACATGGGAATCTGTTTTACTTGACTATGAATATTGATTATATGTGTTTTGTTTTTTCTTTTTTTCATGGGGTTGGGTGAGAGAGAAAAAAATGACTGATAATTGAATAAGATAAACCTCCCCCCACAAAAAAAGGCATTGTTCAGAGAAAGGCCAGGTTTCCTCAGAGGTTCTATGATGTTAGCTCCTGGTCATCAGAAATAGGACAGTTCCCTTATAAATGTGGTTCTCAAACTTATGGTAGTCTTTGCACTCACTAATTGTGCTCCAAACAGTGTTATCACCTATTTACTTGGAAGAAAACAGGAACTCCTTAAAAAATCAAATCAAGCCTAAATCTGCCTTTTTGCTACTTTCAGCTGTTGCTTTTAACTCTTGATCTTGACTTTTGTCTTGCCACAAGACTTGGATTACTTTGAAGAAAAGAGTTAAAGCTGAGGATTCTTCAGTCTGCCTCACTTAAATCCAACTTATATCCAAGTCAAGACATTACCCTTATGATGTTATTGGTCCTCTTCGAAAATGAAGGATGAACAACAATAACAACACTTATTGCTTCTATTTCTTCCTTCTGGGGCCAAGCAGAATAAACCTATCTCTCAAGTGACAACTATATAAATATAACCCAATCCCTTTCCCAAACCTAGCACAGGTCTCCCTTGAGTCTTTTTTCCTCTGGCTAAATATCTCCCATTCCTTCAAGCAATTTTCTTGTGATGACCTCAAGATCTATCACCAAACTGAATGTTCTCCTTTGGACCCTCTCTAATTTATCACCATACTTCCTAAAATGTGACAGGCCAATCAAGCTGAACAGAAGGTTCCAGATGTCTGAACAGGATAGAGCAAATAAAGACTATCTTTCCCTTCTCCTTGGACACTATACCTCTCTTAAGGCAGCCAACAGATTGTTTCAGCTGTAACATTTCACTGATGATTCACACTGAATTTTTTATCAGGTGAAATGCTATCTAGTCATACATATTCCAACTTATAGTTATTATGTTGGTCTTTTGGATGGAGGAGATAAAGATAGACAAAAGTAATTTATAAGGAAGATATCTGAGGTTTTTTATGAGTGGCAAACTCAAGATGATCCAATATGGTGATATGGCCTAAAAAGCTAGGATGACCTTAAACTATTAAAAGAAGCATAGTGTTCAGAACATGGGAGGCTTTTTGTCCTTTTGCTTGATCAGACTATATCTAGAGTGTCATGTTCAGTTCTGGGAATGTCAACAAATTGGAGGGTTCCAGAGAAATAGGACCAAGATAGGGAGAAAATTAGTGATCATGTCCTACATGGATGTCTTTAAGGAACTAGAGAAGAGCAAACTTAGGAGAATATAAAAGCTATCTTCAAGAATCTGAAGAGATAACACTTATTCTTCTTGACTCCAAAGGAACAATGAATAGAAGATATTTTAAGAAAGATTTAGTTTCGATGTAAATAAAAACTTCATAGTTAACAGAGTTGTTCAAAAGTGGAATGAGTCACCTTCGAAGTTAAGTGATGTGACCTTTTAGGCTCTTTCCAATTCTTAGATCCAATTGTTAGATTTCTAATGAAATCTGGCCCAAGAAGAGTTGCACTTGTGTTTCTGCAGATTTGTCAGACATGGTTATTCATATTGTTACCTTGTGGAATCAAAACAAATATTTTGGATATTGCTGAGCAATTCAATCAATCTTTTTTTTAAGTGTACCTACATTTCCATTACCAGGAAGACTGTCAATTCACCATTCACTGAAATTCTTTAAGCAGATGGCCACTTATTGGGACTGTCAGAGAAGGAACTCTTGCTCAGGCATAAATGGTTTCTGAGTATCCTTCTTACTCTGAGACGGCATGATTTTGTGATACTATGTTTTCAGACTCTTACTGAAGCTACTGTTTCCTTACTGACTAATATTAATGAGATTTTAAAACTAGAAAAGTGAAGACAGAAAAAAATGCCTCATTTATTTTTGACCATAAGTAATATAAGAAGGCTAAGATTTTTCATACACTGATAGTGATTGTTACTTTGACTTTCCTAGATACATTGTAACCCGAATTTCTTCCTCCAGAATCCTTTAGAAACCAAGGTGGTTAGGCAATGTGGTTGGATTCTGCTTATCAACAAAACCATCATTTCTGTTTCTCTATCACAGAAGCTTTATTACTAATAATTATATATGGGAGCAAGAAAGAATGAAACTGTCCCTCCTCATTTGGGGTTCAATCAGTGGAATTGGTGGTGGTTGGGGAAATTATCTTCTGATGTATAAGCTAAACAAAATTGTTATTTGATCCCTAGAGAGACAGAAATGCAGAGTTCCACAATCTTCCTTTTGTAGACAGAGGCTTTCCTAATGAGCTGCCTTCCCTGTCTGTCACCACAGCAGGCAGGGTTGCCAGACTCCATAGCACAGAAGAAGGGGCTGGCTGGGTGAGACTAGGGCTCTCAGATCATTTGGGCTGAAGCAGAGATGGTCCAATCTGGGCTGCCTTTTTTTCTTGGCTCCCTATTCCTTTTCAGTCTCCCAAAGAAAAGCTTTTCTGTCTGTTTATGGAGGGAGGCACTGCTTGCCTCTGGGAAGCCTTCTCTGATGACTAGATTTCCACACGGACTCCTGTCCCTCTGAATTGCCATAGCATGAATAGTCTGTACTTAGTTCTTTTCATACATTGCTTAGTGGCATCTATGCATTGCAGAATTCATAAAATCTTTGAACTGAAAGAAATGTTAGAGGTCATCTAGATCAGAAATATCCAACAAGCAGCTCAATCTGCTCCAAAGCAGATTAAAATGTAATTGAGAAATAGCAAATGAAATGAATAAAAATATAACAAAGCACAGGTAATGTTAGCATGTGGTTTTCTATATCAATATTCAGCCCACAGGGATCAGACCACTTATAATTTAGTGGTCTCTTTCTATTTGGGTTTGACACAATTGATTTTGATCAACCATTTACTTCAGGCAAAAATCTTTTCTATAGAAGTCATTCATTCACCAATCAGAGAGTCAATTGTTGTCATTCAGTTTTATCAGTCATGTCCAACTCTTCATGATCCCATTCGGGGTTTTCATGGCAAAGATATTGAAATGGTTTGCCATTATCTTCTCCATTTCATTTACAGATAAGGAAACTGAGGTAAACAAGGTTGTTTTTTGCCCAGGTCACACAGCTAATCAGTATCTGAGGCCAGTATGAATTCAGGCCTTCCTGACTCCAGGCCCAGTATTTTATCTATTGTACTCCTTAGCTATCCCACAGTGAGTCAATATAAAGCACTTAATAGGGTTAGGAAAAAGAGCTGAGAGAACCATTCTCATAGTTAAGTTTCCATCATCATACTTAGAGCTGAAAAGGACCTTAGAGGATGTTTAACATAATCCCCCTTATTTTAAAGATTGAGGGTTAAGAGGCCCAAGGAGAGTGATTTCCCCAACATCACACAGGCCAAGCAGCAGAGCCAAGGGTATAAAGAATGCACATCTGACTACATACACTTCAACTGGCCTTCCTCCTAAACCACACTGCTTCTCTCTAACCCAAATGGACCTGGAAAATTTGGGAAGCTTTTGGGCTACTCTATTTATCTTTCCTATAAATGGAGACTCCACATATCCCTGCTCCCTCTAAACACATTCCACTAGACTAATAAAAAGGTTTTTCTGGCACAGAGAAGACAGAATACCAGAGCCTCCAAATTTCTGCCTCTGTCCTTTCTTCTCCAACAAGGGCTATTAATAGCTGTGATATTTAAAAAGAGTGGCATGGACCCTCAAAATCTGATTTAAAAGTAAAATTGGCTGAACTCCTGGTTAACTTCCCAACATTATTCATCTTTGGAGACAGTAACTTCTCTCTGCTTTAGTCTAGAGCCACCTCCATTTCTTGTTGAAGGTATTAAAATGGGAATAAAATCCTTGGAAATTTCTCTTGATAAACTCAGGTCCATTCCACATCTGGCCTTCTCCTCCCTTCTTTCCTTCTAAGAAGATGATCATGTGGTTTTGATATTTATGGAGGAACTTGCCTTTGGAAAGGGTTCCTAATTTTATTTTTAAAAAATAAAGTTCAGGATACTTCTGACTATAGATCTTAATGATATTATAGCTTTGGTAAAGTATAGTTTCTTGGAGTTCCTAATGATGGGACAAGATTGGATGGGATGGGAATTAGCTGAATGCAAGTACCCAGCTTTCCTCTGAGCTGTAGCAGGATTGGGCTCATCAACCTAGTAGTCCCTTTTCTCCCAGCTGGACTTGCTCATTGACAATCTCAAACTAAAATAATGTTTCATTTATCTCAAGTGGCAATGATAAGGTTTTTAATTCTCTTCCCCTTTGGTGTTACAAGACAGGGAAAGTTTTGCTTTGGAAATCCTGAAGTTCTGAGCAAGGAGAGATCCCAGAGGAGGTGACCTGTCTGGTTTCAAGAGCTTCAAATACATTATGGGAATATATGAGTAATAAAACTTAAAACAAGTACATTTTTAGAAGCAAGAAGTTTCCCTGATTGTTTCATCATAATTCAATTCAATTTCAACAAACTTAATTATTAAATATCTACCTACTATGTGCAATACTCTGAATTAGTAGGCTTTGGGATCCAGAGAAGAAATAAAATATGGTTCTGACCTTGAGAGATATATGTTCTGATAAAGGAGATGGGAACATAGACACATATGTACAATTCAAATTGGAATATGGTGAGTTCCAAGGAGAGGGTGCAAGTAAAATATTATGAAAAATTTGAGGAAGATAAGATGACTTTCAGGGAGCCAGTCAACAACTCCCTGTATGTTCTTATTCTGTATGCCACATGGGCTAAGTCCTAGAGATACAAAAAGATGAAAAGATGGTTTCTACTCTCAAGAAGTTCACATTCTCGTGGGTAAGACAATGGCAAAATAACTAGATGTATACAAGATATATACAGTGTAAATGAAAGTAATATGAGAGGGAAAATGTTTGGTAGAAGGGGAGAGGGTGAGACAGGCTTTCTGGAGAAGCTGGAATTTGAAAAGAGTTTTGAATAAAAGCTACTAGGTAGAGGTGAGGGGGGAGAGAGACATAGAGAAAGAAAGAGAGACAGAGGTAGACAGAGACAGAAAGAGACAGACAGAGACAGAGGGAGAGAATATTACTGAAAGGGGGCACAGCCAATCAAATACACAGTATCAGGAGGTGGAGTGTCCTGAATGGGAGACACCAAGTAGAGGGACCAGTGTGGCTGGATTTTGGAATGAATGAAAGAGAGAAAAGTGTAACACTGGAAAATTTAGCTGGAGAGTTAAAGAAAAGGCCAGGTTTCACAGGAAAGTGGGACTTAAAGAACTGGAGGGATTTGAAGACTTGGAAATAATCTGTTCCAAGCAGGGGAATAGACCTGAACTAAAGGCCCAGAGACTTGAGGAGTTGGAGTGAGAACAGGAAACAGAACAGCCTAGTTTGGCTGGAATGCATACTATGAGAAAGTGAGTAGTGGGAAATAAATCTGGAGTAGCATTTAGGTTAAGGCTTGAATACTGCCTGAAGGCATTTACATTTTATTAAACTGGCATTGATGCTTTTGGGAGGGGCACCAGGCAGTTGGGGGTTCAGTGACTTGTCCAGGGTCACACAGCTAGGAAATGTTAAGTGTCTGAGGTCACATTTGAACTCAGGTCCTCCTGACTTCAGGGTTGGTGCTTTATCCTGTGCCATCTAGTTGCTCTCAGGCATTGATTTTTGAGAAGAATATTGATACCTCTCCATCCCATCCCACTCTTCTCAATATTTACTTCTACTCTAGGGCAGCTAGGTGGAGCAGTGGATAGAGCACCAGCCCTGGCATCTGGAGGACCTGAGTTCAAATTTGGTCTCAGACCAGACACTTAACACTTCCTAGCTGTGTGACCCTGGGCAAGTCACTTAACCCCAATTGCCTCAACCAAACCAAACCAAACCATATACTTCTACTCTGCTTGGATCCATCTTCTCATCCCTAGCACAATTAAAGTTAATTCCCATCTCTTAATATTTCTTTCCTAAGTCCCTCAGTAATGGAATGCCTCCTTCTTCTTGTCCATCTACCCCACTCCTTACCCATTCTTCAAGAGTAAGTTCATGCTCCAGAAAGCCTCATAATGATTATTTCCTTTTCCAGATTGCTTATGGCATCATTCTTTCTTATACATTTAGCATGTTATATTTTATATCATATTAATTTGTGTCCATATAGTATCCAGATAGACCTTAAGTCCCCAGAGGACAGGGACCAGTTTCTTCCCAGATTCTGGTTATAGTATCTAGATTAGAGGATATTAACAAATGTTTGTTGATTTGTTTAATGTTCTGACTCCTGAAATTCAATTAGTGCTATCTTGTGTTGTTCTCCTTAGTCAAAGTGTAAACTCCATATGGCCTAGTCTGCTGTTCCTCTGCCTTTCCCTATACCAGAAGTTTTTAACCTGGGGGCCCAGACTGTGTAGATCATAGACAGATTTTTGAGGATTTATGAACCATATTATAAATAAAAAATTTTTAATATTGTGATAGCTTTCAATATAATTAATTTTCTTTATAATCCTATTAATTTTTTTATGTATTAAAAACATAATTCTGAGAAGGGGTCCACAGGTTTCATGAGACTGTTAAAGGCATCCAAGACACATAAAAAAGAGTAAAGACTCCTAATCTAGACTGTGGGATCCTTCCAAACAGAGATTTGGTCTGCTCCTGTTTCCCTTGAAAATAAACACTTCTCTGTGACTGTGGCATGAGTCTAGACCTTCTCTGCCAAGACTGTGAGCTTATAAAGAGCAGGATCCCTATTCTTTCTAGTTTCTCATACCCCATCATGTCAGAGGACTACATAGGCTGCAAAAAAATCCATAGTGAAATCCACTGGCTTTTTGTGTAGTCATGGATTGTGATATGGGGAGAGAGAAGGGAAACAGGAAAGAGTCCCAAGGTCACGAAAAGGAAAACAGATCACTTCTGATAGGATCCTCTGTCCAAGTTCTACCACCCTAGATACAATCTGGACCTAAGAATAGATTTGGATACAAGAGAAATGAGATAAGGACCATACTAACATGATGGAACAGTGGCTCAGTATTTCTCCAGACAGTGACTCCAGGGCATGAGTGGAGATTGGAGTGGGATTTTGCTGTCTCTCAGATGTCCTCCCTTCCTTGTTCAGAGACTGGGGGCCTGACCCCACAGTGGGTAAATAGACAAGAATATGTCAATGCAAATTAAGGCAAGGCCCCCATCACAGGTGCAAATGCATTTCACATTGAAGTTGCACAAGCCTAGACAACAAAAGTCTAAAAAGATTGATGCAGGCTGCATGCAAATTGCACGTGAATTATTCATTTGCTCAACATGCCTTTATTGAGGATCTTCTATGTGCAAAACACCACTGGTGGGTGGAGAGGCTGGAAGCAATTGCATTACATTGCATACACTCAAATTTGGTAGAAACCCTTATAGAGGAGCTGATTTATCTCCTGGTCCATGACTGAAGCAGTATCAGTCTGATGTGGCAATCAAAGACAACAACAACAACAACAACAACAACAACAAAAAAAAAAACAAAACAACAACCCTCCTCTTGCCCCAAAATAAAATAACTAACGTACTCTTAGACTAATTTATCTTAGAAAAGAAATATTGTCCAGGGTAAGACAGTCCCACTGTACTCTGTCCTGGAAATATCACATCCAGAGTAATGTGTCATGAAAGACATTTTCTGTGGGAAATGGGACAAAGTGGAAAATATTTAAAAGGAAAATGATTGCCAGGGTCCTATGATCAATCTAAGGGAATGGGGAAGGGTGCAGAAGATGCTGTCAAGGTCAAACTTTAGAACATAGGATCACCACTACCAAATACCTCAGGATTCTCTGTGTCCAAGACCTCAAGCAACTCTAAGCATAATCTGGTATACATACAGCATAGGATAGATTTAGGGGCAGGTGGAGTAGCTGAATAGATGGCATTTATTTTAGGAATCCAGTCAGTCCTAAGTCAAGCTCTGATGTTAACACAGCTTGTCCTTCAGTTGGGATTTGAGACCAAGCTCAGGCACTTGAACAATTCCTGTTCAAGGAGGCATGACAAATTTTTTGATGTTCTGCCTACTTGGCATTTACTGTGGTTAATTAACTTGCTCAGTCTCCCCAGGTCTTGGAGAGCAAAGCCTGGATCTCTTCCTCCTCCATCTTTTTCTGCAGACTTTGAGTTCTCCAAGGAAGGTTCCCCATGTCAACTTCTCCTCTGTCTCCAAGACTGTGAAGTCCTAGTATCATGACTCTGTTCCTTTCTCTATTTTCCCCAAAGTCAATGAGTACAACACAACAAAGTCTGGATCTGCTTCTTTCCTCATCACTCATATTGCTCTAACTACAGGATTAGGAGCTTAAATAAATATTAGGTTGATTGACAAGCTGATACAAAGATTTTGATCTCTGAAGTATAATGCTTCTTCTTTAAGGTAGATTTCCCATACTCTTCTAAGTCTCTCCTTAAAAAAATCCAGATGCTTCCCCCCCTTTTTCTTGCTTTTTGACCAGTTTTGATTCAGCATCCATGTCCAAATCAAGTATCTTGTTTGGCTTTTATCATTCAATCTCATGTTCTAAAAGGCCAAATGCATCTTTCTTCTACTTCTGAGCATGAAGAAGATATGATGCAGGGAGAAAATGTAGGTTTGGGAATCAGGCAAGGTGTTGAACTGGGAAGAGAAGAAGGGCTTCATAATATTTAGGATACCTGCCATCTCTAAATCTATGATCTGATGACTTTGGTTGATTTTCTACCAGTTAACACTAAGTCACAACCTGCAGTGATGTGGTTTCTGGCTCCTTCCCTTATTTTACCTGAAGACTGACAGTGTTATGGGTTTTTATTTTTTAAAAGGCTATGCTTATAATTAAAGAGGAAAATAGCAAAACCCCCACAAAAAACAAAAGCAAGATTGCAGGCCAGAATTATAGTGACCATAAAATGATATTTTTCAATACTATAATATTATTTCCTCACAATAAGTCTTGAGTATCTTTACAGATGAAAAAATTAAGTTCTACTTGCCCATGAAAACATACAGTATGTAAGTAAACCCAAGTCTCACAATGGTAAACTTGGGAATTTAGCCTAAGATTCCCCAAATGGAGCCTGAAAGGATTATTTTATTTATTTATTTTTTTTTCTGAGGCTGGGGTTAAGTGTCTTGCCCAGAGTCATACAGCTAGGAGGTGTTAAGTGTCTGAGACCAGATTTGAACTCGGGTCCTCCTGAATTCAGAGCTGATGCTCTATCCATTGTGCCACCTAGCTCCCCTCTATTTTTTTCTTATCTCTATATCCCACCAGCCAGTCCAGTTCTTCACAAACAGAAGGATTTTAATAAATGCTTATTGATTAACTGATTGAGATGCCAGTGTCATTTCTTGGACTGACTAGCTCTAGTCCTATCACTCATAATTGGTGGTTGGATACTATGAAAAAGTCTTTGCCTGGGAATCAAAACTGGATTCTGTTCCTAGCTCCACTACCTAACTTACTATGTGACTGTGGCCTCTTTGAATCTTAGTGTGTTTGTCCAGATGCTCTCTATGTACCTTCTAAGCTTTGATATTCTGTCAGTCTGCAGTTCTTATTTCTTGAACTAGCTTTATTTGGGAGTCAGCTGCCCTGTGGCATCAGGAGACCTTGCTTTTCTACCCATCTAGACCTTAGAGTAGAAATAATTTTTAAAGGTCATCTAGTTCAATATCCTTCTTTTACAAAGGAGGAAACTGAATCTTAGAGAATTTAATGGACTTATTAAAAATCCCACAGACCAAAGGCAGAAACTGAATTCCAACTTGTTCATGCCTCAATCCAAATCTGAGTTCCTTTCTGGTTCATAACTGACTCTCCACTGTTTTCTTTTTACTAGCTTCTGCCCTCTCCACACAACTTCAGTACTCAGGTCTTCCAGAAGGTATCAGAAGACATTATCAAAGTCCTAATCAAGTAAAATAAAAGATGGGTCACTGAATCCCTAGTTTTCCCAGAGAAAAATCCCAACCAAGAGGAGAATGATAAATCCAGAGGTCCTAATCTGGATATTCCTGAGTTCCCCTAAAAGAGGACAAAAGTGGGGAGGTTTCCTGAGAAGCAGAGGATAAAGATGGGGCATCTTCCTTTTCTCCAAAGCAAAATGACGACCTGCTGACTGTCTCAACAATGTTAGCAGTTGTTTCCCAGCATGAAAAACATTCAACTTGAGAAAAAGGAGGAGGAAAAAGTGTTTGGATTTTACAAGACGTTCAATCAAGTGATTCCAGTTTTCAATCAGGTGCTAATTAGCGCTTTATGCCACGGTGCTTTCAACGTGTACAGTAAGAGCTGTGCCAGTACAAATATTTCAAATGACACATTATTTTTGTTTAATGGGTTGAAATACTTCAGGCTCATGTGATAAGAACCCAGCTGAGCTATTATACCATCAAATTTGCAAAGAAGTCAAAAGTATCGCATTTAGATTCTCATTAAGCAGAAGAAGGAAGCCATATAGGATGAGAAGGTTGATGGAGGCCGCACAGGTATCAAATGCTCATTGGTGATGTAGATTGGTACCTGAGTTACTTGGGGATAAGAGGTATAGCTACCTCTCTTTTATCTCTGATAGGAGATTAAATAATAATTTGTCCCTTGTTAAATCAATAATTTTTCCCTTCTCTCTGTTCTTTCCTTATCAGTCCTCCAAATTATTTTAATTATAAGAACATGTTATTTAGACCAAGAAGATCACATCTCATTTTATAATTAATGAAAATTAGGCCCAGAGTGATAAAGGGACTTGCTTAGTGTCACAAAGGAAGAGAAGAGGAGAAACAACTTTGGAATGGAGGTTCTGAGAAAGACCTTGTTCAGTACCTTGTTCATTATATACCACAAGGTAGCAAAGTGATTTCCTTACCTGTGAAGCAAGTTACTACAAATATTACTTCTTTTTAACTATTCCCCCTCTCCAATTATTCCATGCTGTTTATTGTAGTGACCCATGACAATGGTTGAATGACATAAAACTGAGGGATGCTTGGGGAATCAGATTTTCAATCAATAAACATTTTTTAATACATTTGCTGTGAACCAGACACTATGCTTGGGACCAAATATCCAAAGGAAAAAAAAAAACAAAACAAAACCTCAAAAACATCTTTGCTACTCAAGGATCTCAAACATTTATCAACCTAGATTAGAAACAAAGGGTATTTTGGCTGAGCCCTTCAATAAAAATCTACCACAAATAAGTACTGAATGAATCACTCACGAAAATCTTCTTTGAATGATAACATACTTGTCTTCAATTCAACAGCACAAAGTACAATAGTGAAGAAGTTAGTTCATTCTCTTCATATACTCTACCATGCCTTCAAGTTAGTATATATAAGTACTGGTACAGCTTAGGGGAAAAAAATTAAATATGTCTGTTTGTCCTGCTCCTAGGCATCTCTGGGGAATTTGATGCTATGGAGACTATTGTCTATCTCCAGCTATCCTTCTTTCCCAAGTTCTGTAATCAATCACAGAATAATGGGATCATAGATTTAGAGTTGGAATTTTACAGATGTAGAAATTGAAGTTTGAATAATTTCCCCAAGGTCAAGGAGGTTAATGAAATGCAACAAACCATAGCGACTTTATGGATAGCTAGATTTAAGAGTCTGGAGGACCCAAGTTCAAGTTGTTCCCCTGCACATAGATTGTGTTACTTAAACTCTTAGTGCTCTAGGCAATTCACTAAGGCTAAATTGGAGAGGTGTTGGCCTCAGTTGGTAGGGAAAGTCTGGTTAACCTATGAAATCATAGATCTAATCTTCTAATCACTGTGTATCAATATCACTTTATGTAAAGTGAGGATTGGGTCTTGATGACCTCTAAGTTGTTGCCCAGCTCTGGATTCATTATCCTGTGATCTTATAATGATTTTTTGATGAAAAGAACTGAAAAAAAGAAGGTCCAGACCCTGGGGATGAAGTGGGTTAGACTTCCCATGGAGGAAACTGGGTTTTTTTTTTGTGGATTGTTTAAGTCCTTTCACTCCTCCTTTCTTTGCCAGCCCCCCAGAATATGACCTCCTCAACAGCAGAGATTGTGTTTTCTACCCATTTTCCTCCCTCCCTCCCTCCCTTCCTTCCTTCCTTCCTTCCTTCCTTCCTTCCTTCCTTCCTTCCTTCCTTCCTTCCTTCCTTCCTTTCTTCCTTTCTTCCTTCCTTCTTTCCTTCCTTCCTTCTTCCCTCCCTCTCTTTTTTCCTTCATCCCTCCCTCCCTTCATTTGTTCATTCAT
Organism: Sminthopsis crassicaudata; assembly: GCF_048593235.1. NCBI lineage: Eukaryota > Metazoa > Chordata > Mammalia > Dasyuromorphia > Dasyuridae > Sminthopsis > Sminthopsis crassicaudata. The sequence continues at coordinate 390,972,907 of NC_133617.1, forward strand.
TCAGTCTTTCCTCTTCCTTCCTTCTTCTTTCTTTCTTTCTTTTAAGCATCCACAAACACAAAAATTTCAATAGACTAAGACCAACAATAAATAGCACTTAGTAAATTCACTGAACTCAGTGGATAAGAAGGAAGAACTCTATGCTTTAGTTTCCTGTTTGATGAAAAAAGGGAATTAGACTAATTGACATCTAACATCTTTTCCAGTTCAGATATACTTAGAGTGACTGACTTTCCTATATCTTTTACATGTTTGTCCACAGAGGCAGTGTTCTATACAAAAGGCCCACATAGACACACAAAGGCCACACACAGTCATTAATCCCCTTCCTCATGCTCTCAACATATGCACAAAGAAATTAAGAAACAATTCTCTAGCATAAAGGCTATGAATTCACACAAGGCTCAAATCCACAAGCTTTGATCATCCAAATTACTAAATTACTCAGGATTTTGGAGCCAACCAAATTCCTCCTGAGAAGAAAATTAAGGGTGCCCAAATATGACTGATACAGATACCATGTAACTAAACTCATTTTGTTTGTATATCATGTTAGCACTATTACTCCCCCCTAAAAAAGCAGGTTCAGTGAATTGCCCACTTTTCTAGATGGGGGGTAGAAGCATAAGATCATATACTTATAATTAAAAGAGAATGTTGAGGTCATTTGAATCCAACCCTTTCATTTACATAGAAATAAAATGAGGTTCAGAACAGTGATTTGGCCAGGGTAATCTAGCTAATAAGGGTCCAAGGCAAGACTGGAAGGCAGATCTTTCTGACTCAAGTTTGGCTATATCATGCTATTCTCTCTCTTTCTTGTTATCTAAACTGACTTACAATCCTGAATTGGTGGCTTTGCCTGTTGTCTCAATAATTTGTCCCCTGTATGACTGATTGGATTTAAATAAACTTTTCCTCAATAATGTTAATCTTCAGTAACTATAGCCTTCCAAGTCTATCAAGACTGAAGATGAGGAAACAAGGGAGAAGGAAAAGGACAGGTCATTAATCTACCCCATTTCTTGATTCTTTTGTTTGAAGAAGACACAATTTAAAGAGCCATAATTTATAGCTTCAGATATTTGAAGGACTTCTATGTCAATGAAGGCAGTGTTCTTGTTTAGTTTTGTTCCAGAGGTGGTTTGGCTAGAAGCATGGCTGGAAATTACAGGGAAGCAAGTTTAAATTAGGCAGCCAGGTGGCACAGTGGATAGATAGAACTCCAGATGTGAAGTCAAGAAGACCTGAATTCAAATCTGACCTCAGATACCGACTAGCTGTATCACCCTTTTTGCCTCAGTTTTCTCATCTGTAAAATGAGCTGAAGAAGAAAATGGAAAACCACTCCAGTATCTTTGCCAAGAAAATCTCAGATGGGGTCACAAAGATCCAGGTACAACTGAACAACAAGAAAAAAATTTGGTTAAATAAAAAAGAATATTTTTAATAACTAGAAATGTTCCCAAACGGAGTAGATTACTTTGGGAATTAGTAATTTCCCCCTCACTGAGTGACCTATATAGATTTGTAACTTGGAGGGATCTCCAAGGTCTTCTAGTCCAACTCTTGTCATTTTAAAGAAGAAGAAACTGAGCTCCAAAGAGATCCAAAGAGCCAAAGACATAATTTCTACAAGGTTGCAGAGTATCAAGAAGAAGAGCTATCAAGACTTGACAAATTACCTGTCAGGCATAATGGAAGGAGTATGGTTTCTGTATGGGATATGATACTGGGCTACATGACCCAAAGCTTCTTTTCAACTCAAAGTCTAATTTAGAACCTGGGGGATGAGCATAGGGAAGAGCTTGTTCTTCTTTGCTCCTTCTCTTCCCTACTATTTTTTGATTAACTTAGTTCAAGGAAATCACAATGGGGGCATCAGGGAATTTAGAGGTTCAACATTCTAGAAAATCAGGGGTGAAATATCCCTGTACCCTCATCTTGAGAAAAATGTTGGAAATACTGAGCAGTGGTTGATGGCAATCATTCAAACCAGACACTTCCAGGATACCATTTTAATCCCTGTTCCCAATCAATACCTTTAATAACACTATCCATTATGCCAAACCTCTAATTCTTGGAACTGTATGCAAAAGGAAAAAAGAGAACAAAGGATTTTTCGTGAAGTATAGAGAAAACTGATTTTAAAAAATCTAATAGTATTTTATTTTTCTAATTACATGTAAAGATAGTTTTCAAAATTCATTTTTGTAAGATTTTGAGTTCCAATTTTTTTTCTCCCTCCATCTCTTCCTTCCCCCAAATAGCAAGCAATTTGATATAGGTTGTACATGTATAATCATTTAAAACATATTTTTATATTAATCATGTTGTGAAAGAAAAAAAGACTTTTTTTTTAAGCTAATGACTAGAAAGATAAAGGCTTTTCATTTTAATATCATTTCTTTCCCCAGTCTGCCACACCTATCTTTTCCTGCTTCCCACCTTTCCCCTCCCTTCCCCCATGACTCTTTAGGGTCTTCGAACCTTTTGGATGCTCAGCTGACCCCATCTAGACAAATTCTGTTAACCAAATTCCCTTGGGTCTTGGAAGCTGGAAGAGAGGGGCTGATGGCTCCAAGGCTTTCCAGGTAATGAATATTGCAGAACCTTTCCCCCAGGCCAGAGCTAATAGGAAGGGAAGCCTGGAGTGGAAACAGGCACAGAAGGGAAGAAGCTAATGAAAGGATGTGCATTCCAAATCATTGCAGGGGTTTTATTTGACTCTGTAGCTGAAAAACATTCTCAGTTTTAGTACCACTCATGGCATTTGTATTAGCAGGAGCTGGGCTCTGGGGATTCTCCACAGATGTTTGGAATCATTTCTCCCTGTTTTGCTCTTTTTAAAAGAAATAAAAATAAATAAATAAGAGGAGGCATTTTTAGTCATGGCACACCCTTGAAGTCTGTGTGGATGGGCTAAAATTACACTTGGCTGCACCAGCAGGATTGCACGAACTTCCCGCATTCCAGGCTTTTCAGAACAGAGCATCTCCCAGAGGTTACTATGGCCATCTTCTGTCTCAGTGTGTGTGTCTCTCTCTGGGGCTCTTTCACACCTACAGCTTACCAGTGTTATAGGAAGTAGGGAGGATTTGACTGGTTCCTGTCAATGGAAATTCATTCGGTTCATCCCTCTACCTTTACCCAATTATGTATGACTTTAAACCTGGGAGATAAGAAGGCATTAAGGAAAGATAAGTCTCCTCCCACTTCTCTCCTTGGGCCTAGATATCTTCAAAAGTCCCTTACATCTAGGAACTTTCTTTTGCCAGATCCTAACATCACAGTCCCTTCTTGGTTTTATTGCTGCTCTGTGACAAATGTGATACTTATATAGTTTTCTCTGCAAAGTGTCAGTTTTGGAAAAGAACAGAGAACCAAGGATTCAAGAAACTTATTCTGGTCCCAGTTCTGATCATATGATCTCAGGAAAACATGAATGTTAGAACCAATGAGGACCTTAGATATTATCTCCTCATTTTATAGATGGAGAAATTGAAGCCCAGAGAGGGAAATGATACATGGCCCGTTGATTGACAGCAAAGCAAGGACCAAAACCTGGATCTCCTGTTGCTTGGACAGACTAGGACTCCTTCCATAATCCCAGAGGCAGGGAATAAATGTTATTTTCTTCACTTTATCCTCTCTAAAAATGTGGACTCAAAACTCTTTCTCCACTTCTTTATACCCCGTAAATCAAATGAAATGTTTTAATTTAAATAAAAATGTAAAGAATGTGACTTATTATTGAAAATAATAACAAAAAACATTTCAAAATACAATAATTCAGTTGGAAGAATCTCCATACTGGCTAGTTGAAATAAGATTATATAATTATATTAGATTGCTTACTATCTCAGGGAAGGGGAAAGGAAGGTAGAGAGGATGGGATAAAATTTGCAACTCAGTTTTTTTTAGATGGGATAGAATTTTGGGACTCAAACTTTTTAAAAATGTTAAAAATTGTTTTAACATGTAATTGAGGAAAATAAAATATTATATTAAATTTTAAAGACCAGAAATTTAAAAAGAAATGACTTATCAGGTGAGCATGATACACATATGGCTCAGTAGTGACTTTGTGGCCATTGACATAATGTAGCCTCCTACAACCACAGTCGAAGTCTCCATGCTTTCTCTTAGGATGTCTATGATTTTCTCTAGTCACTCATAGTAATAAAAGCCCATCGAATGTTGCTCTGTCTCCAGTCATGCCTTTGATTGACTATGTGGTGTTTGATGGGAGAGATAAAAGAAGAACCGATCTGGCTTGATGGTCTTGGAAAGGAGACAGAAGAAAAAATTTTCTGATCTTTCCTCAGATGACCCCTGACAGTGCTGAGAATAGGAGACAGAATAGAACCTGTAGGCACTTTATTCTAGCTAGGAGGCTAGGGAAGGGAAGGACAAGGAAGTGAGGTCTCACACCCATAAGACAGAACTATGTAGGGTAGGACCCTGGCATATGAAGTAATGAAATCAACAAGACAGGAGATACAAGTACACAGGATAAAACAATCCTTACTTGAGTCTATTCTAATGGAGAAGACAAAAACAAATAAAAATATGCAATGCACTTGTATGTTTTATGTTAAACAGATGAAATATATGACATAGTTGAATATAAAGTTACTGGAAAGGGAGGGTCTAGGAATGGGAAGTAGGTACCAGGAAGGGTAACATGAAGTTGGTTGAATAGGGAAGTCACATTGTCCAATCCCTATTTAAGGAAAGTTACTTTGGCAGCAATGTGTAGCATGAACTGAAGCAGGAAGAGACCTGAGGTAGGGAAAACAATGATGAGGCTATTGTAATAATCTAGGCAAGAGGTGTTGCAGGCATGAACTAAGCTGAATAGAGAATGGTCAGACAGTTCAGTGTTTCAGAGAAATTTTGTCAATAGCAAGATCTGTCAAACGATGGAACGTGTAGGGTGAAGAAGAGTAAGGAGTCCAGGATAAGGCCAAAATTGCAAACTCAGTGGTGGAAAGAAAAGTGGACTGGGAGTGAGTTACAAGGCTTCTTCTTTTAGTCCTTGATTCCCTCATTTAGAAAATAAGAGTATTAGACTATAAGGTTCTTTCTGGCTCAAAACTACTGTGACTTTAGGACATCATTCACAGTTCAGAATAGTCCCTACCAATTTTGAGGAAAAGATATTTAATAAGCATTTTTCTCTAATCTTTTGGCCTGGGTCACAAGGCCTAGGTCAGGCTTCAACAGCTGCTAGTTGTGAGTCCCTTTAAAGAAAATGCTTCTGTGGGTCTCTGTTCTCCCTCTCTCCATTTTTTTTTTTCTTCCTAGGACAAACCAGTTTTAATCTGGAAACACCTTGTCCCAGCAGAGGGGCCTGAAATAGCAGTCTTTTCAGGCATGTCTGCAGTTGGCGTGCCTCTGGTTTGAATTATGCCCATCCCCCTGGTTTATGTGAACAATTTGCACATCAGAGTTTCCCTCGATCTGCTTCTGCCAATATGAATCTTTTCAGTCCCCTACAAAGCAGAATGTATCCTTCTCTGATACAAAGTCCAAAAGAGAACTTCCTCATTAAAGGCAGAAAGACTGGGGGTCCTGGGGAAGACAGGAGGTAATTGATACAGTCACTAAATATGGCAAATAGAAACCACTTGACCATCAGTATCAAGCCTTCCAGTGGCTTTCACATGGTCCTGGATGATGTTGTCTTTCTGAGATCTTTGGGCAGCCATCTGTGAAGTCAGCTTCACACCTTCAAATCTGGGCTTTGGCCAAAGCCTGAAAAATATACTCACTGGGCTTGGTTTTATGCAAGTTCTGGCTTTCTGGTGACTCAACTTCTGCCAAGGCTAATATGTGACTGGAAACTCGCACCCAGCTTTACCAAGCCCCTTCAGCCTCCCTCCTGAGCACTTTGGCTCAATGAGAAGAGAGTTACATTGTGCCTTGGGGGAAAACTGAACAGGGTGAGTTCTGGTTTCCAGTGTTTATTAGGGGATGTGACTCTCTGAGCCTCAGTTTTCTTGTCTGTAAAGTGGAAATAATCATAGTCTGACTGCTAATTCCACACTGGATTATTGAATTCTATATGAATATGAGCTGTGAATATTCTTGAGTTGTACTGCAATACATCTCTGGCATGAAATGAAATCTTTGTTCTGTTTAGAAGCGCAAGCAGAATGTTAATCTGTGGGATTCTGGAAGTAAGAAGTGACCATCCCTTTCCCATTAAAGGGGTGTGTGTGTGTGTGTGTGTGTGTGTGTGTGTGTGTGCGCGCGCGCGTGTGTGAAGAGAGAGAGAGAGAGAGAGAGAGAGAGAGAGAGAGAGAGAGAGAGAGAGATCTGTTGTTATATGCCAGTACTGTACAAATATTAACTCATTTAATCTTTACAACAACCTTGGGAAAGAGGTGCTATTATTATCTTCACTTTACAGTTGAGGAAACTGAGACAGGCAGAGGCAAAGTGACTTTTCCAGGGTCACACAGGCTAGTATATGTCTGAGGCTGGATTTGAACTAAGGTCTTCCTAACTCCTGTAAGCTGCCTTTAAAGAACTGGATTCACTCATCCATTCTCTGACAACTCTGTTACTAGACCAGTAGGTGTGCTAATTTTCTTCTTCCCACCATAGCAGGTGCCATACACATATACATGGCTTTGTGCTATCACAGAATAAGAGTCTTACAGTTGGAGGATCCCAAAGGGCTTCTTGAAGAAAAGGTTTCTCATCAGCCTAATCTATATCTGCACACACACAAAAAATCTCTGTAATATGTCCAACCCATGGTCATCCAGCCTTTCCTAAGAAACATCTAAGGAGGGGGGAACCAATTATCACCTAAGGTAACACAGTCTACATTTAGATAGCTCCAATTGTTATGGAAAAATTTTACCTTCTTCAAGTCTAAACCTGCCTCTGTAATTTGCACCCCTTGTTCTTTCTTTTGTATCTGGGGCCAAGCTCACTAACTCTTCTGCATGGCCATCCTGCAAATACTTGAAGATAGCTAGTATATCTTCCTGGAACCTTATCTTTTCCAGTTTTAAAATTTATTTTATTTTTTAATTTATGGAATAAAACAAGTATTTTCATAACATAGTATAATAAAAAAGGTGATTGCACATGAAACTGAAAATCTATTATATACTACTTGCTATTTTAAAAATGTCATTATGTAAATTTCTTTTTTTTTTCTTTTCCATATTTCTTTTCCCCCTTTCCAGTTTACATATCTTTAAGTTCTTATAGTTTAAGCTCATGTTCTTTTAAACATTAAGGTGATATGATGAAAAAAGCACTGGGTTCACTGTTAGGAAGATCTGAATTCAAATCAGATACTTTATAGTTGTTTATAAAGACAGGACAAGTCACTTAACCTCTGTCTGCTTCTGTTTCCTCATCTATAACAAAACTTTTTAAACTGTGGGTCATGAGTCCATATATGGCTGCATAACTGAACGTGGGGGTTGAGAAAAATTTGGCAAGATTAAAGAGTTTCTCAATTTTCTACATCACGTAGTATCAAATATTCACCAAGATTTGATTCTTAATGTAAAAATAATCAAGCACATCCATCTTGTTAGTGTGTAAATTTGTTTTTGTCTTTAATAAATGGTAAAATTAAAGATATGTAGCAAAAAATTCTTTTAAAATAATTTTTTTGTGATTTTCTTAGTAAATGACTTGTACCTGGATTTTATATATTTATTTATTCAGGGTCATGTAAAAATTTCTCAGGCAAAATGGGATTGTGAGTGGAAAAAGTTTAAAAAGTCCCTGATCTATAAAATTGGATAATAATAGCATTTCCTTCTCAATACTAGTCCCTGGACAGAATTAACTCTAAGAATTCATTTATAGAGTCCCTTTCTATTTAAAAATAACAATAATAACAATTCACATTTTTATATAATGTTGTATATACACTGTTGAGACATGAAGTGATATATCTAGAATCACAAAAGGCATTATAACAATATTGTCAGGAAGGCAGGAATAGATTATTAAATTCTTTTTGCAAATGAAGAAACTGAGATCCAAAGAAGTCATAGTTTCATAAGGTTTAAAATATAAGATTTAAGAACTTTTCTAGTCTAGTCCTTCATTTTATAGATAAGGAAATCCAAAACCAATTGAGAGGCTGTGATTTGCCCAAGATTAAATAGATAATAAGTATCAGAAGTAGGGTTGGACTTTTCTATTTAGTGTTATATCCACTGAACCACAGTCTCATTTACCTAAAATCAAGGCAGTCAGACCCAGGGCTCTTGGGAAAAAATAGAAAGCCAGTGCATCTTCTATCACATCACATTTCTCTCTCCTAAATGTCTGTATTTCCCCTAAGAGGTTTCTCCACATACAGATAGAAGGCATCCTTCCCCCACTCTCATTCCCTTCCTGGAGCTGAGTGGATCTGTGAGTGTTCCAGCTCCAACTGCCCAGCAGCCCCTTACAACTAGGCCAGCCCCTTCAGAAATAATGTTCTCTAGATGAGCGTAATATTGTCTGCATTCCTCCACAGGGACCATGTTCCCTCTTTCCTGGTGGGAGATCTCAGAGCTGAGTGTTAAGCAGAGTGGAATCAATCACATGACATTTTCAGAAAGAGAGTATATTTTAGTTTCCTCCCCGAAAAGACGAAATAATGGCTAATTAGTACACCGCAGAGCAAAGCTTAAACTTGTGTGTCTCAAAGGAGGCAGACCCACAAATGTCAATTATGCCTCATCCATGTGGATATTAGCATGTACTTATTTTCCCTCTGCTTTGATCTCGCTGTTGGGAAGGATAGAAGTATTTAAAAAATGGAACAGTATGTGCCAGAAGGAAAGAAATTTAAGGGGACTTCCCCCATCTCTAGCTCTTCCTGCAGCTTACTGCCAACATTCAAAGGACCCTTGGCCCTAATCAAAGATTAAAAGGGCCACTGGGTACCAGTTCTTCTCAGAGGGAATCCTTAGAATCAAGGAGGAAGTGTTGATAATGCTGGAGCAGAAAATGGATTTCATTTTCCCTGCACCCAATGTGCACCACAGGGTCAAAGCTTTCGCAATTACCACTGCTCCAGTCCAGGAATCTGCCCAACCCTTCAGGCAGAGTCACTCCAGGCCCATTTGAGATGCATACAAGCTGAGCTAAGTTTTCTCCTGTTGGGTAGAATGTTGCACTGGTGGCTCCTTTCAGGATCAAAAGGAACAGTAAAACTTGGAGAAAAGACATGAAAACAACATACAGTATCCATAATTGGGGGTCCATGGGGGGTGGCAATGTAGAATGGGGAATTCAATAGGCAGAGGGAACAAGGCTGAATTTTCCCTCAAAACTTGAAACAAATCCAATCTAAACAGGCCTGGAATTTAGTTCAATTTGTTTTTTCCCTCCTCCAGAGAAAGGGAGGGAGAAATGAATGGACTATGGTTTATAGTATTTAGAACTAGAAGGACACTTGGAGATCGTCAATGTATAGCTGTCTTGCTTTACAAGTGAAGAAACCTAATATCAAAGATTTGTGCCCAAGGTTAAACAGGGATCAAGTCCTGATGACATTCAAACCCTAGTCTTGTGGCTGTAAATATAGTTGCTCTTCCAATACATCATTTTTTGGTTTATGCCAAAAAAAATTAGCCATAAATTTAGAGCTATTAGAGATCAATCAAAAATTAAATTAATTGGTATTTATTTAGAGACATTGTACATAAAGAAAAAACACTATTTTGTTCTTTAGATTATGAGTTTTTTGAGGGTAGGGACTGACATCTACCTTTGTTTGCAGTCTCAGAGTTTAGCACAGTGCCTGGCACTTAGTAGTACTTAACAGATGTTTAATGATTGATTGACTGAGTCAGGAGAACCAAGTTCAAATTTTAATCTCAGATACAAGCTATGTGTTTTGTATTGAGCCACTCACTTTTCCTCTGAACTTCACTTTCTATCTGAGTAAAATTTTTCCTACCTCTCCTTTCTCAAAGGATTATTATATGAAAATTTCTATAAATTTTAAAACAACAAAGATATGAGCTAATATTACTATTTAGAGAATAATAATTTATAGTTAAATGGTGTGTTTTTATTAGAACACTCCATTATCACTTTTAGATGATCCATGTTTTTTGATAAGCAACACTTCCTAGGATCTAGACAAGCTGGGCATTATGTTCCCATTTTGCAGAAGTGGTAGTGGGGGACTAAGGTGTATGTGATTTGTTTGCTGTTATACAGAGTTTCAGGGCCTGGACTAAAATCTAAGCCTCTGGACTCTTGGCCTAGAAACGATTTCCATTATATTCTTAGTCTTGTGTACTGTGGCAGGGGAAGAAGAAAATGGAGGCTCTTCTCTCAAAGAACTTTCTAGCTAGTTAGGGAGACAGGATATATTCTCAGTAAGCCATAAGAGACCGAGAGAGATCAGAGCAATTATAGACACTCAAAGGTGCAACTCTGTGAGCCACATAGAACTCAGAGGGAAGTGAATTATTGGAGCCTAGAAGGAAATCTGGAAAACATCCTCTCTTTGTTCATTTTCCCACAGCATTTACCTTCCTAAAACAAAGCTAATTAGAAATGAGGGAAGCCGCCCTTTGGTTCTACAGTCTCAAGTTTGTTTGAGATGAAACTAGAAAACATCCATAAATCCATCTTAAATCTCAAGATCTTCAGGGAATGGTCTTCATGGAATGCCAGATTATGCACTGCACAGAAGTAAATTAACAAAAGATTTCATGAACTCTGTCTAAAAAGACAATGAAAACAAGTTTTGACATATATTGGATTACTTGCTGTCTGGGGGACAGGGTGGGAAGAAGGGAAGGAGAAAAATTTTGGTACACAAGGTTTTTGCAGGTAACTGTTGAGGACTATCTATGCATATATTTTGAAAATAAAAAGCTTTAAAAATAAATTAAAATGAAAAAGGATGAAAGTGGGGTTCTACTATGGTAAAGGAGATTGTATTAGATACCTCTGTATCAGAGATGCTATTGCAGCTTTCCACAACATGTTATTTCTAGATCATGTGTTACATCACTTGTGATGTAATTGTTCCTATTTGAAAAAATGAAGGACAAACTACAATTCAATTCCAGTCAACATTCATTCATTGAGTACCTATTATTTTCCAGATACTGTGCTATGCACTGGAAATATAAAGAAAGACAAAAGGGGCAGCTAGGAGGCACAGTGGACAAGGCACAAAGCTTTGAAGTCAGGAGGACTTGGGTTCAAATGTGACCTCAGACACTTAACACTTCCTAGCTGTGTGACTCTAGACAAGTCATTTAACCCCAATTGCCTCAGCAAAAAAATTAAATGAAATAAAAAGAAAGACAAAAGACAGTACTTATCTTCAAAGAGTTCCCAGGTCTAATGGGAGAGATTAAAATAGCTATGTATTAATAAGGTATATACAGAATAAGTTGAAGATAATCAACTGAAAGCAGGCACTGGTATTAAGGGGGATTAGGAAAAAGCTTCTTACAAAAAGAATGGATTTTTGGGGCAACTAGATAGGGCACCAGCCCTTGAGTCAGGAGGACCTGAATTCAAATCCAGTCTCAGACACTTCCTAGCTGTGTGATCCTGAGCAAATCACTTAGCCCCAGTTGCCTCTCAAAAAGAAAAGCAAACAATCAAGCAAAAGATTGGGCTTCAACTGTGACTTTGAAAGAATACCAGGAAGCCAAGAAGCAGAGATGAGGAGAGAGAAAATTCTCCATATGGGAGTCAGTCAGTGAATAACACAAAAATCAGTGCATTAATCATTTCATATTCTTAATCACTTACTCGGGAGCAAGCACTATGTTTTCTAAAAAAGAAAAAAATTAAAAATTAAACAGTCATTGGCTTCAAAAAAGTTTACATTCTATTGAAGGGATTCTTGGAAATCAGCTGAGATCCCAGGAGAATTTGTTTTCAGTGAGAGGAAGAGGAAAAATATTCCCATTTCATAATTACTTGTTACTGGTTAGTAAGAAGCTAAAGAAATGAGGTCAAATTTTATCATGCCAGATATCTTGGTCATCCTGCCACATGTTTTACCTTGTTTTTCTATTTTCTTGCTCTAAGAACTGTAGTCAAATCAGAACTACCATTTTTTTTTTTCTGGAAAGGCAGGGTCATTCCCCTGGTTTCTGATGTTTTCACTCCCCTTCTCCAGCGGTTCCCAAATAAAATACCCTTTCCCTGCCCACCAATCTCTTTATATATGGTGTCTTCCTTATTGGAATGTAAGCTTCTTAAAGACAGGGGCTGCATAATGCAGTGCCTAGCTTGTGGTAAGTATTTAATAAATGTTTTCATTCATTCATTCACAATGTCTAGGAAATGGGATGTTTACAATCTGCAGTATTGGTCAAGAAACAATTCTGGGTACCATATTTTAGGAAGGGACAAAATGAGCCAAGGAAAAGAGAAACCCAGAATGGTTAAAGGACTAAAAATCAAGCTACATAAAAGTTCATGTTTCTATAGAACTTTGTGCTTCATAAAGAATTTTCTTGATGGCAACTTATGAAGTAGGTAGTGTTTAGATTATTATTCCAATATATAGATAATAAAAGTAATCTCAGAGAATTTTGACAAGTTGACATAGACATAAAACTAGTAAGTGTCAATATAAAGATTTAAGACTACATCTCTCCTGGCTCCTAACTTAAAACACTTTTTTTTAAAACATGCAAAAATAATTAAATTTTTTTTACATTTGTTTTTAAAACTTTGAGTTTCAGATTCTCTCCCAACTTCTAAGGCAGAAGTTCCCTAGTAGTTAAAGCTGTCCAGCATTGGAGAGTTCAGTTTGCCTCAGAAGAGGGCAGAAAACTGTCCATGATGGCAGGTGGACATTGGATTAAAAATAACAAGACAAAAATCATCTATTAGGTACTGATTAAATGCCAAGCACTGTGTAAGGGTACCAAGTGAGACACAAGTTAATATATATTCAGTTTTGAAGGAATGATATTATAGAGGTTTCTTTGGAGTCTGAGGCTGGGACTCGGTGACCTCCAAAGTTTTTTTCTGCTAGTAGGATTTTTCTAATTTTATGTTGTAAATAAGATTAACAAGTATTCTCCTTTAAGGTAGGTGGGCACAGTGGAAACTGCATTAGTGAATTCAACTACAGACCTGCCTGCCCAATGTGAGCAGATGGCTTGGGTTGGATTGCAATTGACCCTATTGTGAGGAGAAAGGCAAGCCCAAACAATTATTTGATAATTTTGCCACCAACACGACACAAATTACTCTCTGAGAATCCTAAGAGAAGTACACCTGTGTTCCCATAACCACATGGGCCTGAGCATGGAGCCAGACAAGAAATTTGCTTTGCATTAAAGCTAGATCTGTTTTAATAATAAATAGTTTAATTAGGGAATCCCCCTTGCTCCAGTTAAGGAACAAATGCAGTGTAAAATGTATGTAAGCAAGTTACCTGCTGTTCAGATGCCTCCAAGATTTCTTTGCACTGAACTGAATTCTAGCTCATACTTAGAACTGAGGCTTTAACATATACCTGTGTCCCCTAAAAGTCTAATTAAGTCTACTTTGCCACAATAGAAAAATAAGGACTCAAGAGTTATCAATTCCCATTTCTAGGAAGTTCCCTCATAATGAGAGAGAAGATTTTTATCTAGCCAAGGATGGTCAGCCTTGTGGATGGAATGCTTGTGTATTGAAGAGTACCATGTGATATCATCTAGACTCATCTAGAAAATGAGGGAGCTGAAAAAGAAGTATAATAACAATTAAGAGTGTGTTGAATTTCTTATCAGAACACAAGGGTTCCAATGATTGCTCTGGCATATGCCAGTCTATGAACTTAGGTAAGCAATTTAAACTCTCTGGGCCTCAGTTTATTCATCTGTGAAAAGAGAGGCTCCCAAGGTCTCTTCCTTTTCTGTATCTATGACCTATATTCCAAGGAACTATTACTTTAATCAATTGTGAAACAGACACTCTGTTTCTATGTTAGAAGATAACACAACTTCAGCTTGCTAAATTATTACAGTTTTTTAAAAAAGAAAGAAAAAATGGATGGTAACACATTTTGGGGAAGTTTTTATTTTATTTTATTTTTAAATCTAAAAAAAGATGGCCAGGGAATTATGTTCTCCAACCAAGTTTTGGCTTTGGGATATCTTGCTTTTAGTGACAATGTGTTATAAAGGAAAGAGATTGGGAATCTGAAGACCTGAGTTACAAGCTGTATAATCTTGAGCATGTTATTTTTCTTCTTAAGGTTTTGCTTTCATTATTTGCAAGATGGGAATAGTAATCCTTGAATTATATACCATCCAGGGACAAGGACATTGTAAACTGTAAAGTGTTAAGAGTAATAGGGGTTATTACTCTTACTACTGAATTCACCCTCAACCTGCCACCTTAAGAAGTATTTGGTTTTAGAAGCTATAGCAAGTCAGCTTGTTAGGTGTGGGGCAAGGGAGAGGGCACAAACATCATCTGGTAAAAAGATCCAAGTTTTGATAGGTTGGGGCCCTCCATAGACCTAAGTCTCTCCTCAAAATTTCTTCCCAGAATACCTTTCAAGACTTCCTTTAGGCAAGCTATGTGATGTGGGTCAATAAGTTAGAGATGGTCACCTTTCTCAGCATCCAGGCTATATCCTTGGAACCTTTCCTGAAATACAGCCATCAACACTGGAGCCCACTAGTTTGGTCAGAAACCTTATCAACCTTTTGGACCTCTGGTTTATTTTGATTTAGGATATCTTGAGTAAAATAAGTCTTAACCTAAGAACATTAAAGGACAGAAGCATCCACCATTTCATTTATTTATTCAATAATTTAAATTAATCTTAGTTTAATTTCATAAGCATTCATTTAATGCTAAGTACAATACATATGTGTTAGGCTTCTGGTTGATGTCATGGCATGGTAGAGAGATGACACCTGAGTTCTACAAATTTTCACCAATTTAATTTAAGATCTAGCAGGATTATCCAAAGTCAAATTTCAAAAATTTCAAGACAAGTGTTGCAGAAGATCATAGGAAGAAGAGAACACACTGATTTCATGAAGGAGATTCTTGAATTTATATCTCAAGTAGAGCCAGCCATCTGGGAGACAATGTGGAATAGTCTAAAAGGAAGTGACTGAGGAGGTTGGGTACCTAGAGTTTTAGGTTTAATATAACTCTTATCTAATTGCAAGTCACTCTTCCTGTCTGGGTCTGGGGATCTCTAAAAGGGGATAATAATGTCATTGTTTTACAAAGTGATAAATGCAATAAGATCTCAATAGAGATAAATGTTGTCTTACAATTGGGTTAAAAAAATCAATTTCCTAAGTTCAAGGTGGGGGAGGCATGGTGAGGAACTATTTGTATGAAAAAAGATCTGTGGTGTTTCAGGCACTACATAAGTTAACAGTGTTACATGACAGCCAAAAAAAAGAATCTAACACCATCTTGGCTTGCTTTAAGAGAGGTATAAATTCCAGGAATAAGGACCTGATAGTCACTCTGTATTCTACTCTAGTCAAACACATCTGGAGTACTGTGCTCATTTCTGGGAATCACAGACCAATGTTTATAAGCTGGACAGCATCCAGAAGAGAGCAAAGAGGATAGTGGAAGGGCTTGAGTTCATATCATCTGAGGATAGGTATGAAGGAAGGAAGTATGTTTAGCCTACAGGAGAAGAGACTCTTGGGCTGAGGGGTAGGAGTATGGAATAGGGATAGTACAAGTTGTGTTTAAGTAGCTGAAGAGTCATCACACGCATATCAAGCAACATTTTTCTCTTTGGCCACAGGGAGAAGATTAGAGAACAGTGGATAAAAGTTGCAAAGAGGGAAACTAAGGCTTGATGTTAGGGGAAAGATTAATTAATCATGCAAAAATAGAATGGGTTGCCTAGAGAGATGGTGGGTTTCTCCTCCCTGGAAACCTTCAATTCTAGACTGGATGACCACTTGTCAATGTGCTGTAGGGATAAGGCTGCTGAGGTCCCTTCCATTCTCTTTCTGTATATAGTGCTATAGAAAGACAAGCCTCTCTTTTGTTGAAGACACTAATTTTTCTAACCAAAAGAGAGGCAATTCCATATAGTGAAAAAGGGAGTTTGTTTTGGAGTTGGAAAGCATGGGTCTAACAACCATCTCTGTCTTTATCTCCTGTATGCTTTAGTGTAAGTAATTTTTTGCTTTTGAATCTGTTTTCTGAGCAGCAAAAATAACTGTACGGAGTTATATCAGTAATTACTAAGCTGTGAGTTACACGTTCTTAAATGGAGAAGACATGGAGTTATTGCTTGAGGCTACCAGACCCTAAAATAAGCAAACATATCTCCTATACACTGAATAATGTCTTCCACAGTTAAGGATGGCTATTATTTCAAGTGCATTCAGATGCTATTGTGATTAATAAAATATTAAATAATTTAAAATCATTATTGAATTCATATTAGGTTTTTCTCATCATATATTTCTAATCAATGGATGCCAATATGCAACTACTTATCTTGAGGGACTTTATGATTTTTTTAAATTAAAAAGAAGTATTCAAATGTGAAAAATCAAGGAAACCTCTAGTCTAATTCATTTGGAAGGAAACTTTCAGCTCTGAATTCCGTGACCAATTATTAATACAGGGTGAATTTTCTGACATCCAAGCTAGTAATTTCCATGTCAATTAAGAGGTTTATAGGAAGGAAGGAAACCAGTACTTATTAAGTGCTTACTATATACCAAGCATTGGGTTAAGTGCTTTATAAGTATTACCTCATATATTCCACACAACAAAATCCTGGGAGGTAGATGCTACTTTCCCCCCATTTTAAAGATGAGGAAATAGAAACTTCAGACACAACAGGAAACTCATTGTACCGCTTAGATGCTTAGGTCTAGTGTTGGAGGAGACTTCAAAGGCCATCCAGACCAACCTTGTCATTTACAAATGGGGGAAATCGAGACCCATGGATCCTAAGTAATTTGCTTGAGGTACCATAGGTAGTAAACATCAGTAGTGGACTACACAGTCCTCCTCTATAGAGCTCTCTCTCTCTCTCTCTCTCTCTCTCTCTCTCTCTCTCTCTCTCTCTCTCTCTCTCTCTCTCTCTCTCTCTCACACACACACACACACACACTTTCTTCTCTCTCTGTCTCTGTCTCTGTCTCTCTCTGTCTCTCTCTCTCTCTCTCTCTCTGTTTGTGTGTGTGTGTGTGTGTGTGTGTGTGTGTGTGTGTGCGTGCATGCGCATGCGTGTTTGGCTCTGTCTCTTTTTGTCTCTGTCTCTCTCTTTCTGTCTTCTCTGTCTCTGTTTTTCTCTGTCTCTCTTGCTCCCTCTCTCTATGTCTCTGTCTCTTTTTCTGCCTGTCATTCTGTCTTTCTGTCTCTGTCTCTCTCCCTATGTGTGTATCTGTCTCTGTTTCTGTTTTTCTTTCTTTCTTTCTGTCACTATGTCTCCCTCTGTGGGCATGGCTCTGGCTCTGCCTCTCTTTGTCTGTCTGTCTGTCTCTTTGTCTTTGCTTTTCTCCATGTCTCTTTTTCTCTGTATCTGTCTCTATTTTTCTCTCTCTGTCTCTGTCTCTCTGTCTCTGCCTCTCTGTCTCTTTCTCTGTCTCTCTGTCTCTCTCTCTCTCTCTCTCTCTCTCTCTCTCTCTCTCTCTCTCTCTCTCTCTCTCTCACACACACACACACACACACACACACACACACACACACACACACACACACATTCCTTTTTCATCTTAGCCTCCAGATGTAATTATACATTCGATATGGGCAGATCGCCTTGCAAGGAATGGTCTCAGAAGGTTTCTGCTTCCACCCATTCCAAGAAGCAGCAACAAGTTGGCAATTTCAGATGAGTTTTCACTCTTCCTTGACAATTGGATTTAAATGCTATGATTATGTGTCAGGGAACAGAACTCCCAGAATATGCCGTGTCACCCTTAGCATGGCCAAAAAACCTAATATCCACAGTGCAATGTAATGCTATATTCGGCAGTAGTAGCCTGGGGCCATTTTGGACATCTTTCCTCCCTGTCTCCTCCACCAGATCTGCTCCTCCAGTGGTAGCTGGTGTTCAGTCACCTGGAAGTCATCAAAGGCTTCAAGGAGAGTAGTCACTAATCAACTGAAAGGGATGCTTTTTGTTGCATCCCTCCTCCCCTTGCCTCCATTCCACAAATTGCAGTACTGTTCCCCACAATCTTTATTACTGCAGTTTGATACTCTCAAGCGCTCAGACTAAATTAGACTCTATCAGATTTGCTCTGAGCAATCATGGCGCTCCATTTCTTTGACACAGAGGCTGAGCAGAGGAAAGAGAAACATCTGAACCTTAGCTTGGCCTCCTAATTTACCTGCCTCTCCCCCAAATGGGCAAGTTCAGTACCCTCCTACCCTCTCTGCTTCTCACCCTTGTCTGTTCTCTCTCCCTATACTAATAAAATCTTTGTGCTTCGCTTTCTCTTGCAGCTGGGAAGCAATTGGCCAAAGGGGCAGGATGCCCCATTATAAGCTCATAATGGGAGGGTGCATCTAGGTGATACAGTGGATAGAGCAGAAGTTAAAAAGATGAGTTCAAATCTGGCCTCAGACACTTACTACCTGTGCAAGTGACTTCACCCTGTTTGCCTTAGTTTCTTTATCCATAAAATAAGCCGGAGAAGGAATTGGAAAACTATCCAGTATCTTTACCAAGAAAACCCCAACTAAGGTCACAAAGAGTCATAAATGACAGAGACAAGTGAACAACATACAAGTCATAAGAGATAAAGGATGAATTAATAGGCATCTTGTGTTCCAAATGAAATACACTGACTCCCACTGTTCCCCACGTGGTTCAGACCACATCTGGAGCCACTAGATCTAGTTCTGGCACCACATTAAATAAAGGAGAGACACTGGCAGAGAATGTGTCCAGAAAAGAATGGCAAATAAAGTGGGGAGGATATTTAAAACTAAGCAGGTACAAGAAATGGTTGAAGAAACTAGGAATAGTCATCCTGGGATAACTTCAATCAGGGAACATGATATTCAGCTATCATCAAAATCTAGAAAAGACTTATAAAAAAAGAGATTTGATTTGCATTGCTTCCTCCTTGAGGTACCCAGAGGGTAGACTCAGTGTCATTCCAGTCAGTCAGTCCAGCTAGATACTAGAGAATAAAGACTAAAAATGAAAATCTCTGCAGTCAAGGAGCTTAATTAATTTAATTATCTTGTGATAATTAAATATAAAACTAGAAATCAGGAAAAATGTATTGTGAGAGGTTGATATTTATTTGAGTTGAAGCTTGAAGAGAACTAGGAATCTTAAGAACTAGAAGTGAAGAAGCATTTGAGACATGATGGACAATTCATGTATATGAAATGTCATGGAGAGCAGGGAGGCCAGTTTACCTGGAGTGAAGAGTATGTGATAGGGAGTGATGTGTAAATAGCCTGGGCTGGAGCCAGATTGTGGAGGGTATTAAATGATAGATTCAGGGACAGAACTAGGGTCCAGGGAGGGAAGCTGGAGGGAAGCAGCTTTCTATCCCATATACAGGAGAGCCTGGGAAACAATGTGACCTGTTCAGCAATGAGGAAGTAAGTGCTACTTAGAGGACTTTAGCTTACTGGGGATATCACAAAAACTGAGAGATTCAGATTGTCATTCTTATCTGCTGTGTGAGGATTCCACGGATGCTAATTCCAAGACATTGGAAAGATATTTTTATAAAAGGGGGCTTCAATTAAAATTCTTTCCTAGAATACCTGGATAAAAAAACAATCTTTTCCAACTAGCTATCTGGCATTATATAACTACTGTGCAGTATCTCTCTATATATATATCCATCCCCCTTTTGCCTTCTCTTTCTCTCTCTCCCTCCCTTTCCACTTTACCCTCTCCCTCTTATCTACTTTACTGTTCTCTTTTTTCTCCTCTCACTCCCTTTCTTCCTTCCTCCCTTCTCTCTCTTTGGCTCTTCCTCCAAATCTGCCTCCCCTCCTTCCCCCTCCCATTTTATCCCTCTCCCTTTTCTCTCCTTGCCTCTTCTCTCCCCCTTTTACTCCCTCTTTTTCTCTCTTCCTTCCTCCTTTTCTTCCTCTCCTCTCTGTTCTCCTCCCTTTTCTCTCGCTCCTCTCCTCCTCCCTTCCCCCCTTTCTCCCTCTCTATTCTGCCTGTCAGAAACCAATTTGTGGGAAGATGAGACAATAGTGAGGTGGAAGGAAACAATAAACCATTAAGTAAACCTTTCCGGAATTCCCTGTGAGCTTTAAGAGAGGAAAGGGAATGGATTTTCTTGGACTAGATCCGATCCATCCAAGTAATACTGTCAAAGAAAAAAGCACATTCCAGAATTTGTTATTGGGCCTCAAAGCTCCAAAACCAAATCTATACCCCTCCCACCAAACCGTAATATCTCTCCTTTTCCATGCATTCTCCTTTCTATTTTCCCTTTATTTCATGTGACCCTCCAAAGCTTAATTATAAAAATAACATTGAATACATTTATCAAAAAAATGTCTAGGAAAGGCCAGAAGAAAGAAAGGATGGGCCAAAAGAAATTAGCAGCTTAAGAGGGGGGAAAGTCAGCTATAAAAACATTACGATTAAACCAAAAAGGAAATTAAAATACCTACATCAGACCACAAATGTCAGAGATAGAGGAGACTCCAGAGGTCATTTTGCCTAACCCTTTCATGGTACAAATAAAGAAACTGAGGCCCTGAGTTGGGGACAAGGTAAGGATATATTTTTTCTAGGGTCATAATGAGAACTCAAAATACTAGGTTCTTTAGTAATAAGTAACAATAATAGCATTTATACAGCACTATAAGGTTTCAAAGTATTTTACAAATTATCTCTTTGATCCTCAAAAGGTAGGTGTTATTACTTTTCTTCATCTTAGAAATTCTAGGGATCTAACATACTCAAAATGAAATATGCTGCTGTTGAGCAAAAGTTTGCTATGTGTATATATATTTATATATACACATACACATATATATGTATGTATGTATGTATACACATATACATACATATAGAACAAATATAAACTACTTTCAGGGAATAACATTAGCAACAGTGAGAAATCAGGGGAGGAGGTAGCTCCTAAGCTGAGTTTTGAAGGAAACTAAATCATAGGGAATGCATTCCACACATGGGGACTAGAGCATATAAAATTATAGAGCTGGGAGATTGAATGTCTTGTGTGAGTTTAGAATGTAGATTACATGATAAAACATGGAAAGATAGATTGAAACTAAGCTGTAGAGGGTTCTAAATGTCCATTTTATTGTTCTTTAGTCATTTTCAGTTTCTTTGTGACCCCACTAGGGTTTTCTTGGCAAAGATATTGGAGTGGTTAGCTATTTCCTTTTCCAGTTCATTTTACCGATGAGGAAACTGAGGCAAACAGGGTGAAATAACTTGTTTGATTTGCTCAGGATCATATAGCTAGTAAGTGTTTGAGGCTGGATTTGAACTCAAAAAGATGAATCTTTCTGATTTGAAGCCCATTATTCTATCCATTGTGCTATGTAACTGAACCTAGCAAATGTCCTTCAAAGAGGAATTTATATTGGACTTTTGAGAAGGGAAGAGTAAGAATTGTGTTTTAGGAATGTCTTTGGCAGCCTTATGACATAAGGTAGAGACTGATCATATTGTACTGGTTCAGGTGAAGTAAGGGGGGGTTCAAAGCAAGTGTGAACCCAGGGAAGAGGATTGATACCTCAGATGTTTGGGAGGAAAAGCTTGATAAGACAGCAATTGACTGGATATTTGGGGTGAGAGAGAACAAGCAAGTGAGGATGACATAAAGGTTTTGAACCGGGATGACTGGGAGCATGGTGTTGCTCTCGGGATATTTTTAGGAAAATAAAATGAGTTTTTGAAATGCCTAAAGAACATTTGGTTCAAAATCAACCAGACAGTTGGTGATATAGGACAGGAGCTCAGGAGGGAGTCTGGAGCTGAATGCAGAGATATGGGAATCATCTGCATAGAAGTGATGATTAAGCTCATGGGAGCTAATTGGTCATCAGGTAACAGATTGTAGAGGAAAAGAAGGCAAACATCCAAAAAACAGATTTGGGGTATACCCACAATTAAGGGAATATACCTCCTATTTTTTCCCTCCAATTTTATTTTTTCCTTCTCCTTTACAAGAGAAACTTCAGCCTCTCTAGCTCAGAACTTGTACCTTTCACAAACCTCACTCAGCTTTACCTCACAGATCAGAGTTCCCTCTAGTCACTCCATACTCCAGCAAACTGGACTTGTCCCCACGATCTGTTGTTGCCCCATTCATACTATCATCTGTACTTGGAAGGCCATCCTCCCTCAACACCACCTGCTGAAATTCTAACCATCTTTCAGAACCTCACTTGAGTTCTATCTGATCCATGCTCTCTTTTTCCCTGACCCTCAGCACATTGCCTGGCACACAGCAGGTACTTAATAAATGTTTATTGACATTGACTGGTACCTCAATGAAAGTGAGTCCTCCATCCTGAGAGAACTGCATTCCTCCCATAGCATTTACTACACCCTACTAAGCATCACAGTTTTTAAGTCATTTCTTTGTAGAGACCAAGTCTTAGCTCTCTTAGCATTCCAATAGGTTTCCTATTCCCAAGTCGTAGGCACAATAGCCCTTTGCTTGATTCCCTACACACTCACTACCCAAAGCACATGCTGATCCTTCTTTGCCTATTATGCAGATTCTCTTTTCTTGTTCCTGTCTACCCAATCTTATATTTCTTCCTAGACCACAGCATGTCTCCCCTTTCCTTTCTTGGGATGCCTTCCTTGAGACCTCCACTCCCCACTGATCTTTTCCCTTCGTTCGCCACCGGGTGTAGAAAAGAACACTGGAGTAGAAATTGGGAGGCCTGGATTTTAGTCCTGTCTATGCTAGTAACTTCTGGATTATAATAGATGAATCAGGAGCTCTCTGTGGGCTGTGGTTTCTTCACCTGAACAATAAGGTGCATAAGCAGCAGGATTTCACAGTCCCTTCCAGTCTAGACAGTCCAGGAATCTAAAAACACTCTGATGTTTGGGGAGCACCATACTCAACATTCCCTCTCTGATTTTTTGGTTTTGGTCCCATGGGGATGGACTTGAGGGGGATGGGAAACACATTAAATTGGAAAGAGAAAAAAAACTGAATTAAGTCTGTTCTTCCCAACAGTTAAAACCCTGTGGTTCACATCTGGGATGCATAGAATTCAGACGTTCAATAATAAACAAAAGCCCTGGTGGCTTGAAGATGAGAAGACAGGAGAGTTCAATAGACACACTTCTTAGCTGTGATATCTTCAATCAGATGATTAGAGAATTAGCGTCCCAGGTAAATAAAGTCCCAGGCTCAGGGGCTTTTTATTTTTTTCTTTGAAAAAAGGTGGATTTATTTAGGGAAAGGGGTTATAGACAAAATGAAGGAATGAAATAGACACCAAGAATGGTAAATAGGAAATAGAGTTGGGAAATCATATTGCTAGACTAAGAAAAAAGACATGTTCCCAGGGGAACTCACAATTAGCCAAGAGAAAGGAAATACTCCATGAGGTGGCAGAAAGCCATTGTCTGGCAGATTAGACTGACCAAATAAGCTAGAGTAAGGACAATGGGGCCATTAGAAGGAAGGTACTGGAAAGAAGAGTACCTTACAGTGGGCTGGAGAGAACTAAGTCCTCAGGATTTTTTAATATAAGGCTGATGACAGTGGTTTTGCTCATCTCCCAGCCCCTATTTCCTCAAACTATCTGAAGGCAGTTGGTGATACAGTTGACAGAGCACTGAACCTGAAACATTGTATAAAGCATGGATCCTGGTAAGATCTGAGTTCTAAGCCAGCCTCAGAAACTTATTAGCTCTGTGATCCTGGATAAGACACTGGAAAATTCCTATTCCCTCCCTTTCATCTGCAAGGGAAGAGCTGGGTGATCAGAAAAAGAAGTTGAAGCCAGTGGGACCCAGGAAGACACACTGAGAAATCACACATATAAGTCATCTATCCTCATCATCCTGCAACAAATACTGGAGTAGAATATAAGGCTAATGGAGAAGATGGGAGCTGATTTCCCCACTTCTCTCTGAAAACATCTAATTCAGGATCACCTTCTCCACAGTCTTCCTTAATCAGACTAGCCCATAGCATTCTCTCCCTTCTTCTCTTAAACTGGTATATCACTCAACTGGATAACCCCATTCACTCTGGAATATAATATGAATCACCTGATATTCATTTCTTATCTGCCAGTTATTTAGCTAGCCTAACCTCTTTCTACCTTTCCAGTCTTCTTCTACTTTATTCCTTTTCAAATACTGTTCAATTCAGTGACAACAGCCTCCTTTCTGCTCCTTGTAGAAGATATTTCATCTTCTTACCCTGCATATTCACTGGCTACCCCCATGCTTAGAATTCTCCTCTTTCTCAGCTTTGCCTCTTGGATTCCTTCAAATCTCAGCTAAAATCCCATTTGTTCAAGAAGGTCCTAATTCTGCTATAATGCCAGTGTCTTCCCTCTGAGATTACTTTTTAAATAATAGCTTTTTATTTTTCCAAATATATGCAAAGATAGTTTTTTAACATTCACGTTTGCAAAACCTTTGTGTTTCAAATTCTCCCTTCTTCTCCCCTTCCCTAGACAGCAAGCAATCCACTACAGGTTAAACATGTGCAAATATTCTCAATGTATTTTCATATTTGTTATGCTGCACATGAAAAATCTGATCAAAAGGGGAAAAACACAAGAAAGAAAAAAATCAAACAAATAAACAACTTCACTATCAAGAAAAGGTGAAAATCCTATGTTTTGATCCATATTCAGTCTCCATAGTGCTCTCTCTGGGTGTGAATGGCTCTTTTTATCACAAGTCTATTGGAATTGCCTTGAATCACCTCATTGTTGAACTGAGCCAAGTCCAAGAGATTGCTTTCAATATTTATCCAGTATATATACACATATGCATGATATATGAGTGTGTGTGTACCTATGTTT
Source organism: Sminthopsis crassicaudata (assembly GCF_048593235.1). Taxonomy (NCBI): domain Eukaryota; kingdom Metazoa; phylum Chordata; class Mammalia; order Dasyuromorphia; family Dasyuridae; genus Sminthopsis; species Sminthopsis crassicaudata. The sequence continues at coordinate 390,997,849 of NC_133617.1, forward strand.
GCAAGATAACTTCTTGTAAGCTTTTCAAGGACAGAGACTATTTCTACCTGTCTTTGTTTCCTCAGTACCTAGACAGTATCTGGCACGTGATAGTGTTTCTATCCCTGCCTTCTCAGCCATCATCTAGGGACACAACACTTGTGGAGGAGGTCCATTGTCAAATGGTTCACTAGCAGAAATAGATACATCAGTGGAAATGACACTAATGAAGAGGCATTACCACTTGCTCTGCTTTTACACCCTAAGACATAGCAGAGATGCTACAGAGACAGGATGTTTCCATCTAATTTGCAGCTGAAATCTTCCACGTGTGTTGTCTCCCCCATTAGGATGTGCTCCTTAAAAACAAGGGACTCTTTCTTTTCTTTGTATTCCCAGTGCTTTGCACAAGGAAAACACTTAAAAAGTGCTTTAATCATTCATTCACTCAATAAGCGCCTGTTGAATTAACTTGACTCCAAAAAACTGGAGAAGCAGATGAATGGACACAGCCCCTGCTTTCAAGGGACTCTCAGTCAAGGAATGGATTTACAAATGACAAAAATATATGACAGAATATAGAAAATGCCACAAAAATATTAAAGAAGCTTTAAAGCATAGAAAAATAGAAAGACTTCATGGGGGTGATTTGATTAACAATAAGAGTATTTGAGTTTCATCATTAAATATGAGAAGGGTTTCAATAGGCTAGGGGTGGGAAGGAATGTCTTTATGTCCCAAACTAGAACTTAAACCCATGAGCATTAACAAAATGTCCTTCCCTCAACTTCTCCTTCAAAACCCAATAATAGGTGCTCATTCAATAGATAATCAATTAATTCAAATCATTAGTTCATTGATATAATGGAACAAAAGAATAGAAAATGAAATCTAGAATCCAGAACACACTAGGTTTCTGTTTTTTAAATACCATATTCGTAAGAGGATAGAGCCTGTCCCTGAAAACTAGAGTTCTCACACTTTCCTTACACAAAACAGCTTGGTCCCATTTCTATGCTGCATGACCCTTTATGAAACTTCTTTTTCTGCCTTTCTTTAATGTTCTTCAATGTTTCAATATGACTGCATTGACCATCATGTGCCTCTAATCTACTTGCTCAGCCTTCTCAAGTAGTCTCATTCTTCACTTAGTCTGTGTTGTAGGTGAACTCTGTATCCTTCCTTCCTTCCTTCCTTCCTTCCTTCCTTCCTTCCTTCCTTCCTTCCTTCCTTCCTTCCTTCCTTCCTTCCTTCCTTCCTTCCTTCCTTCCTTCCTTCCTTCCTTCCTTCCTTCCTTCTTTCCTTCCTTCCTTCCTTCCTTCCTTCCTTCCTTCCTTCCTTCCTTCCTTCCTTCCTTCCTTCCTTCCCTCTCCTCTTTACCCTCATAATCTTCTTCATGCATTCTACTTTAGCTAACACAGCTATTGCAATTCAGGAAGGTAGGTCTCTACCCTAGAATTTCTCTGAGAACAGAATTATCAGAAACAACTATGTCACCCAGAGTCAGGAAGACCTGAGTTCAAATTCAGCTTCAGACACTTAATAGGTGTATGATCCTGAGAAAGCTCCTTAAACTCTGTCTCAATTTCCACAACTATAGGATGGGGAGAATAATGGTACCTATTTCTCAGGGTTGTTGTGAAGATCAAATGAGATATTATCTGTAAATTACTTAGCAGAGTAGCTGGCACATAGTAGGTTAATAAATGGCCTTTTCCTTCCTTTTTTGCATCTTTTTAAAGCTAGAGACCTAGTTAAGATAGAAAGACTTTTGTGTTTCTCAAACCAATGGAAGTGAAGGGGACTTTCCTCTATAGGAAGAAAGATTTCACAGAATCTGAAAACTTTCCAAATGGTCTGGGACCCTAGTTCTGATTATAATGAATATTTGTCATCAAACAGAAGGCTCTTCCTGTAGAAGCCTCACCTATGTCACTAGCCTTGGCCCAATGAAAATGAACTCAGCTGGAACCTCTATTCACCCACATGCTTCCCAGCAGGGGAAGCCCTCCAATCAGTCCTGGTATTTCTCCTGAAGAACAGTTACTAGTGGTCAAATCTATTTGTAATAATCCCTGTGGAGACTCAATCTCAGGTTACACTAAAATCTTGGTGGATCCAATGCCATTGGAAACAAGCAAACTGTTGGTTAAGTCCCAGGTATCCTTTAATTCAAGATTTTCTCGGCTGTTAGAGTTTTAGTAGACTAAAATTGACGTGGTACCAGAGAATGATGAAACGATCTGGAGCTCAGTACCATCGATTTCTAGACTAACTACCAGAGCTAGAAAGAGCCTTGAAAATTCTCTAGCTCAAAGCTTCTAAAACTGTGGGTCATGTAACTGAATGCAGGGATTATTATAATATCATAAATTATTTTATAATATATAAATATATAAGATAATACAATATTATAAAATTATATCTTATTATCAGTAAATGTTTGATTTGCATACCTATTTTATATACCTATATGCTTGGGTTATGCAAAATTTCTTGGGTGAAAAGAGGTTGCTAGTGAAAAAGATGTGAGAAGAAATGGTCTAGTCCAATCATCTTGTTTTAAAGGTAAGGTGATTGAAGTTCAAAAAGTTAATAACAGCCAATAGCTGTTAGGACCAGCTAACATTTATATTGTGCTTCAAGCTTTGCAAAGCACTTTATATCTTATTTCATTGTGTCCTCTAGACAACCCTGAGATGATGTGATGGATGTTATTATAGCTTTCATTTTACAGGTGAGGAAACTTAGAGAGATTAAGTGATTTGCACAGGATTGCATAGCCCAATAAATGTGTGAGGTAGGATTTGAACCCAAGTTTTATGAACTTCAGAAAGGCTATTTGAAGTGTACCATAGTATGTACTACACTGCTCAGAGGCTTCAAAGTGCAGTCAGTATTAGAACATGATTTCTTGATTCTTGGTTCAGGGGTCTTTTTACTGTTGTTATTTTTCAGCTATGTCTGACTGACCCCATTTGGGGTTTTCTTAGCAAATATCTTGGAATGCCACGTAGCTGCCCCATACTATGCCACAGTCCCTAGGTTGTCTCACACCTTCAGGTTGGGACCCCATGGAGCATTTGAAAAAAGTCAAATAGGCCAGAATTTATCATTTAAAGAATTAATTTCTGTACAGTTGCTTTGGGCCACTAATGTTTGGGTTGGATTTATGTATTACTTACTTGTATACTAAACTTCCTTGTTATTGACTGACTTACCAGGCGTTCATTAAGGGAATTTGTCCTGTGTATGTCTTTTGCATAGAAACTTCCAATTAAGAGTAAATAGTCACCTGGAACCCAAGGGTACGTGCAAATGCTTGACTAGCCTTGAGTATTGACTGCTCTAGTTGAGTAAACAGGACTCCCTTTTCACATCCACATGGTGTGAGGGAAACAGCCCTGATCTGGAAGCCAGGACATCTGGGGTCTAACCTTAGCTCTTTCATTGATGTGCATCTTCTTATTTGCAGTGTGTCTCTGAGCAAGTGCCTTCTTTGTGCTCTCATTTCCAAAGAGTATTGGATCAGATGAGGTCTTGCTCAGGTCTTGTTCAATTTTGTAATTCTAGAATTCTAGTGATCTTAATAAATTAATGTAGGAAAATAAGGAGCCATTGGCAGGGGCTGGGTGAACCATTTTGGTCAGATAACTGTTTCCTTTGGGAAGGTATTAACTGTGTGATATGATCCTCACATTTCCCTGAATACTGCATCTTTGTCATGAAATTACCTCAGCCTGAGGGCTCTGGGTCTTTCTAGTCTATCTCTCTCCACCCCAGGCTGTGACTTGTGGGTTCCTTTCTTTTTCCTATAAATGGCTGTCCTCTATGGGGAAGAAGAAAGAGAAAGGAGGCGAGGAAAGGAAGGGAGGGAGGGAGGGAGGAAGTAGGGGGAGAGAGAGAGAGAGAGAGAGAGAGAGAGAGAGAGAGAGAGAGAGAGAGAGAGAGAGAGAGAGAGAGAGAGAGAGAGAGAAACAGAGAGAGAGAAACAGAGAGAGAGAAACACAGAGAGAGAAACAGAGAGAGAGAAAGAGACAGAGAGAGAGAGAGAGAGAGAGAGAGAGAGAGAGAGAGAGAGAGAGAGAGAGAGAGAGAGAGAGAGAGAGAAACTGAGAGACAAAGAGAGAGACAGAGACAGAGAAAGAAAGAAAGACAGAGAGACAGAGAATGAGAGATTCCTCCAATAGCAATGATTGTCAAGTGGACTAGCCTGAAATTGCATCTGTTGTCCGAGAGGCTTAACTCCTTAAATAATAAATTCCTCTTTTGAAATGATGTGACAGAGCACGAAATGGGAGGGGTATAGGATTGGAGGAATGGGGGCAAGTGAATTACATTGTTATAGCAACTGAGTAACCAGTACAGGCTTAATCAAACCATTATATAAACTAAAAGAAATATATTTTTCTAATTAAAGTCATAAAGACAACATTTATCCTAAGGTAGTCATTAACACTTTATAGAAGAAAGGAGACTCATTTTGTTGGATGACTTTGCCAGCTGTCCAGTTGTGTTGAAAGTAAATGATTTAAATTCTCTTTTCATTGACTTTGTTTCTTTCATTCTCTCATTATTCTCTATTAATATTTTTCTTTGATCTCCACTCTTTGGATTTCTTCCTATTGCTAATTCTGTTTGCCTCAATTTCCTCATCTGTAAAATGAGCTGGAGAAGGAAATGGCAAATCATTCCAGTATTTTTGCCAAGAACCCCAGATGGGGTCACAAAAAGTTGAATATGACCGAAAAACAACTGAGCAACAAAAACTTCTTTCTCCTTCTTTCCTTCATTTTTTTCTATTGCTCTTGTTCTTTTTTCTTTTTCATTCTCACTTTTTTGTTTTTTTAATCACTCCTTTTTTTCTTTCTTATTACACACACACACACACACACACACACATACACACACACACTCTCGAGCCATAGATGCTGCCAGAGGACCTATAAACACCTTGTACTCCAAAGGCCCTGACATTCCCCATTCTCTGGAACTTCAAAGGTATTCGGCTTCTAACCCAAACAGGAAACTGTGTTCTAACTCAAGTTCAGCTTTTCTTTTCAGCCTGAAGATCGTCTGAAGACTTCAGGTCTCACTTTCCAAACAAAGGTCTCTGGAAGGGCGGTGGGGGAAGATGGCTCACTCAGATTTAATCTCCCAAGGGGGTCAAACGAGGCACAATAAGGGGTCTCTAACAGAAATAGGAAAGTGCTCTAAGAACTGCAGCAGGTCTCACAGATGAGGATGTTTTGCCATGTAGATCTTTTAAAAAGAAATTCCATATCGCCCTTTCTGCGTGGCTCTGATGATAGTAGATTTCACAGTGGAAAACGGAGCACCCGTCCCTGTCCCCAACCCTTTCCCTTCCCTGCTTTCCCCTTAACCGATTGTTTTATTGAATGTTTAAAAGGCAGAGCAGTTCGAGCCGAGCAGCTGATCACCAGTGACAAAATAACCCAACACAGATGGGGGCCTGGTGATAGCATTCCAGAGTGTGGGCTGATTATGGCTATAAAGAGCCGTGCTAAGGGTTGGGGGGGTGGGGGCAGGGGGAGGGAAGGAGGAACTGCACTGTATCTTCCTACTTGGGACTTCAGAGACTCTTGGGATAAACAGTCTAAATTAGGACTTAAAACATTCCTTGCTCCTTAACACACAAAGCAGGCCATGTTTCAAGCAGGCCTAGGAAAATACCAAGGGAGATGTCTCCCAGAGAAGGATGTCATGGTTTCTATACTTCCTAAGGTGACTCCTTAGTCCAAATGAAAAAGTGCAGGGGGAGGGAGCCCTCCCCCAAGGAAAGGGTGCTTCTTCCCTCCTTTTCCCTCTCCTCCCTCACCTTTTAACATTAAACAGGCCACAAAACACTTTGGATAGTTTCCCATTGGGAAATCAGAGGAAGTCAATACAGGTTTAACCCAAGAGACTGAAGAAAAACAAAAAAGGGAAAAATGCATTAATAACACAGCAGCGCTTCTAGTGGGAACTTGGATTCAAATCTTGACTCTTTTATTTGCTCTATGTGTAATTTTAAATTAATTAATTCAATTTTAACTTTACTCACTCCTCTAAAGACTCAGTTTCCCCATCAGTAAAATGAGAGTATCAGTCAAGATGATCTTTAAGGTCCTTTCCACTTATACGTGATTCTCTAAGACATAAAGAGGTGATAGGTTTAAGTTAATCTCCTGGGGCCTTACATAGGTGGATGTCATTTGTCCATCTCAGCTGAGAAAAGCTGGCCAAGATTCCTTCCCCCAACTTTTAGGATCACTTCTCCAGACTTGGGCACTCTGGCCTTTAAAGTGTAGGATAGAAGATTTGGGCTCATTCACTGAGAAATCTAATAAAATTACCTTCAGGGACTAAAGTGAACAGGGGCTGGCCAAGAAGGGAGATGGAGAATTGGCTGACAAATGGCCCACCCACACATTAGACTCCTACAGCTGTCTCTCCTAGTTTGGAGAAGAGGGGGAGACTTGTAAGTGAATAACAAGACAAAAGGCCTCCTTGAAACTGAGGAAAGGCAAAGATCAAAAGTGAAGTGGACGGAGTTCAGATCTAGATGGGGAGGGCATCTTTTGCAGGACAAAATCTGATTTTATTTTGTGTGGACCAGATTCATTAGTAACATCACACTAGAAAAGCAGACTCCAATAATAAGCTGACATCTATTTAACGAGGACATTAGATTCTGCCACTTTCAAGAAATGACATGAGCAATATTTTTTACAAAAGAGAGAAAATGGATCTGAGTAAATGAAAAGGCACTAAGGATTGGATAGGGAGGGATAGCGAAGTGTTAGCCATTTGTCATTAAGACAAGTCCCTTTCTGACCTCACCCCTATTTGTGGCTCTGGGTCCCTGAGTCCCAAACTGAAAATGTCCACACTGAGTTTGACAGCATCTCCACAACTGCCAAAGAGCAGAGGAAGCTTTCTTTGCAAAGGTTCAAAGGTACAAGAAAGCTTGGCCAAAATCCACTAGGGGATCGAGAAGAAACCGGGGGGAGGGGGGACAAGGAGAGAAGCAGGCAATGACCTTTCTGGATTTTCAGGCAGGACTGTAGCCTTTGGACAGTCCCTAGCTTCTGTCTTCCATACCTTTTCTCTAAAGGATCCCATCCCCCATTCCTCAGTCTGGCCAACGGTCCTGTATTCTCCTTTTCCCAGTCAAAAAGTCTCGAAAGGATCCAATATCTGAGATGTCAATGACCAAGAATGGCTTGGTGGGAGTCTCTCTAACACTCCCCTTCTCCCCCAACAGCAGTCTTTCACTAAAGTTCAGAGCCTATGATGCCAGATTAGTGGAAAAAACCATCACATTTGGAATCAAAGCACCTAGGGTCAAATCTCATTTACCTGCAGTCTGCTGACCAAGTCACTTAACATCCGTGGACTGCAGTTACCTCATCTATAACATGATGGAATTAGACTAGATACTGCCAAAGTCTCTTCTGAAAGCTAGAAACTATGGAGTGTAGAATTTCAGGCATCAACCACAAACGGACTGAGTATTTATGCAGTAAAGAAGGTCTTTCCCAGGGTCCGAAGATAAAAATTTGGGTTATGTCCTATTTGATCCATGCTTTAGGCCACACATCTCAAATACAGAGCTACATAGGATAGCTTCCAGCTCCCCAAGGCATAACATGAAGCTTTTTATTTACATTAACAAATCTTTGTGGAAGGAAAAAAAAAGATTTGGATAGTAGTAGTTGTGTAAAAATAATGAGTGCTATAAAAAATTGCAGGCAGCTAGTTGGAAGAGTGTACTGAGTGTGGGGCCTGGAGTCAGGAAGATTTCTCTTTCTGAATTCAAAGCTGTCCTCAGACATGGGCAAGTCATTTAACTCTGTTTGCCTCAGTTTCCTCATCTGTAAAATAAGCTGGAGATGGAAATGGCAAAGCATTCAATATCTTTGCCAAGAAATCCCAAATAGGGTCACAAAGAGTCAGACATGACTGAAACAGCAATGAAAAAATGAAGAGATGATGAGTACTATAAATTCAGGATGGAGACCACGGCTCTAAGCCACCTGAGCATTATCCCACTAGAGAGATGCCTTCCACTTCTCAAGTCTTTAATAAAACATATCATAGATTGAGAGACAGAAGGAACCTCAAAGGACATGTAGTCCAGGAACCTGCTCTTTTTACAGATAAGAAAATCAAGTTTAAGGGAGATTTAAGGGAATTTTTTCAAAGTCATATAACAGGCAACAGACCCAGATTTAGAATCTATATCACAAGGTTCAGAACTAGGGATCATCTAATTCAGTCTATCCATTCTACAAATGAGGAAATTGTGGGCCTGAGAAGTAAGTGACTTATTTAAGGTCACAAGAATAGCCAAGAGCAACAGCTAGGACTTGGGATCAGTTCCTTGGATTCCAGAAGCAGCATTCTTTGCATTACACAATACTACAGGAAAGGAAAGGATTTCCTGGGCCTCAGCTATTCACAGCCCACCCCAACTATCTCCCGTAAAGACCAGATGGGGAGGAGGGAGAAGCTTTGCTTGTTTATCAAATTCTCGAATCTTGATTGTCATGTACCGTTTCTTCCCCAGACATTTTTATTTTTACAGAAATTCCCTGATCCTGCCAAGCCTAAGAAGAAGCCAAGAAATTACATCCTGCTCCCTCCCCTCCCCAAATGTCTCCTCTTTTTTACTACCATCCCCCCAACTACCCCCAAGAGTTTTTTTTTTAATGACTGCTTTAACTAGATAAAAAAATCTTTGTCAAATGAATCAAAGTGGCTGGTGATGCTGGCTGTGTATTCTTTGAGAATAGCTAATTCTTTTCCGGTCATCTTTCACATTTCAGAATAGAATTCACAGAATTATCCCAGACAGATGTCTTCAAGGGCTTCCCAGATATTGAGGACAATAAATTTACTCCACCACCCTGAACACTTCTGAGGTAACTTAGGGGTGGTGAAGAAAGGCACCAAGGAAAAGAAAAGATTCAGCCTAGTAGAGCTAATTGATCTTTGTGTCTCTCTTGGCAGGCAAACTACCACTTCTACAGTAATTCGGCCTCCTCACTCCTCCTCCAATTAAGGGGCAAAGAGAGAAGACTCACAACTGCTTCCCCATCTATACCTCCAGAGGGCAGGTACGTAGAGAGAACTTTGGAATCTGTTGGGGTCATGAGAAACAATGGCACAGGACTCCCCAGCATGGTGTGCCCAAATCAAAGATGGTGCTGTGCTCTGTGAGCAAAGCAGAATTGTAGCAGCTCAAAAAATGAGAGATGCCCAAATTTAGAGACATCTCCATCCCAAGCGTTCATATGGACCATTTGTGTGCAATCTGTGATAGTCTTCTGGACTTCTATTGGTTAAGAGAGGGTCACTAATGTACCAATAGAAAGGAGAAGATTAGAAGGCTTCTATCTTCAAACAACTAAAGAGCATTATAAGGACAAGGAACCAGACTTGTTCTGTGTGGTTCTAGAGATCAGAACTCTGATCAGTGGAGGAAAGATTAAAAAGAGGCTGAGAAAATGACTTGTTCATAGCCACAGAGGCTCACTCTTAAAGGCTGGCCACTTTTCCCTCCCTCCCTTTCTTCCCTCCCTCTTATTTTCTTCCTTCCTTCCTTCCTTCCTTCCTTCCTTCCTTCCTTCCTTCCTTCCTTCCTTCCTTCCTTCCTTCCTTCCTTCCTTCCTTCCTTCCTTCCTTCCTTCCTTCCTCCCTCCCTTCCTTCCTTCCTTTCTTTCTTTCCTCCTTCCTTCATTCCTTCCTTTTACTTTCTGCAAGAAAATCAATTCATATAATACTGAAGTACCAAAGTAAGTATATTTGTAGTGTGCATTTATTTTTATGATAGCTTTCAAGAAGAGAAAAATTAGTCTCTTATACCATATCTGCAAAAATAAAAAGCTTTGGAAGAAATCAAAGCTTACTTTTTAATAATTATTTTAGACTGTGGAGTGTGTTTTAGAAAAGAGCATGTTGGAAACACTTCCATGATCTCCTTACAGTCCAAGTCTACAGACACTCAGGTCACATTGCTCACAGTGACAAAGGAGCAAAGTGTCACCAAACTAGAGGAGAAGCAGATAGGTAATACCTGCCTTCCCAAGGTCCTTCATGCCTCCTTCATTAAGCTTTGTCCAGAATGAAAACCAGTTTATAATTTAGAGCTGAAAAGGACCCTAGAGGCATCTAGTCTGACCCCCCTCATTTTGATTTAGATGAGAAGAGTAAGCCCCAGAGTGATACCCTCACTCCTATATATACCAGGGGTGTGCAGGCCCTGGCTCAATCAATTAGTAAATTTACTTTGTAAAAATTTATATTTTGAGAATCAACAAAAGCTGCAAATCAAGGCTCTATTTATTTATTTATTATTGATGGGCTAGTTAATGATGATAATTAAATCCAAATGTGTGTCCTGAATACAATTTTTTTTGGTAGATCTGCTTGTTAAACATTTATCAGCACACTCATATGACTATAACCCTTTGTTTTGTGCCTCTCTTATGTGTTTAGGATATTTTATTTGGTATCATGATTATCTGAACTGTATTTCATTCTCCTTCCTCCCCCTTACCAGCTTGCTAGTCCCACAGGGATCAGACTATATTATCCCATCCAGGGCACCCAGCATAGTTCTTTGCACAAAGGCAGTTATTTAATAAATGTTTGTTGATTAAATCAATCAATCAATGAATGAACTTCCTGTGGGGTAGTCCCAGCGATGCATTTTACAATTGTGCTAACATTTTGCTATAATAAGTCACCAAGAGATGAGTGCATAAAACAATCCAGGATTCTATTCTGGAGGTCTGGAAAACCAATGTTTGTGTTTCAGAAACATATGGGGGTGAAACTAATTTCCTCACCTGAGGGGGCGGGGAATAAAACCCTACAGAGTTCCAGCTGAATTCTTCAGACATGACCTAATCAAGACTTGATTTGCCAAAACACCCCATACGAGTATAGAATAATTATGTTTGTATAATCAAATCCAACTGGAGGGGCCCTATAACCTCCCTTCTGCAATCAGTTAATCCATCACAAAATTTTCTGTGCACTTCCTTCGGGAAGAGCCTATTTTGGGAGCATCTGACAAGAACCTAGGAACAAGTGGCCTTTTAGAGTACATACAGGAAGTATACAATAAGTTCTTCTTGCTTCAATATAATTCACCAGCAAAAGGCATACTTTCATTTCACTCTTTAGATTTGAGTCCTCTGTGAGAAAAAAAAATTTGAATATTTCCATGGTACATTTTTCTTAATTGCTCATCCATCCATCCATTCATTCAGTGACTTAAGTACCTACTTTCTGCAGGAACCTGTGATTGGTACTAAATAGAGAAACAGAAAAAGATTCATTTCTTACCCTAAAGGAGCTCACAAAGGAACTCTACAAGGAAGGGTTAAGACTCAGGCACAAGTAACTATGATCCATGACAAAGGGAGATAAGTAAGTACTGCTCTCCTTGCTGGTATTCTCCCCCTCTCCAATCCATCTTTCACAGAACTGACAAAATAATCATTCTAATTAACTCACAGCTTTTTGGGTTCCTCATCACATACTTCGAATTTTGGACAAATAGGTCTGTGAGCCGTTGCTTGATCAAGTTTTGCCTTCCTTCACTATAAACTGAAAATGGACATCTTCCATGTTTGTAGCAACCTTCCTTCTCACCCAAACCCTCCTGTTCCTTCAAAATCCAGTTCAAGGCCTCCTTGGGCCTTGATTTCCCTAGCTGAAGTGATCTCTACCTCCTCATAAGTCTCTAGACCACCTTCTCTTTGAGTTCTATTACCTCTAAGTTATAGACTAGGTCATCTTTGTACTTTGTACATGCCTGTTGTGTTTCCCTTTGTACAACAGAAGCTAATAATAAACAATATTGTAATGATGATCAACTAAGAAATGCTTAACTATTCTGCTTAGTACAATGATCCAAAACAATCCCAAAGGACTCATGATTAAAAATGCTTCTTATCTTCAGAAAGAGAACTGATGAACTTTGAGTGCAGACTGAAAAATATTTTTCACTTTCTTTTTCTTCCTTCCTTTTTTCTTTTTGTAAAATGGCTAAAGTGGAAATATGTTTTACATGATTTTACATGTATAATTGATATATTTCTTGTCTTCGTAATAAGTTGGAAAAGGATGGGAAGGAGATCATTTGGAACTCACAATTTTTAAAAATGAATGTTAAAAATAAATAAAGATGAAGAGAACAAGAGAAAGAGATTACTTATGTGGTGTATGGGAGGATGATGAATCCATCATGACTTGATAGAGAATATAGAATTTAAGGTAAGTCTAGGAGGAGGAAATAAATTTCAAAAGGCCACTTATCAGCCATAGTCTGAGTTCTGAATTAAGAAAGGTTCTGGAAAGTTTTGGAAAATAAATGACTCCCACATTTGCATTTAAAAAATTAAGTTACAATATGGAAATTTTATGTAGTAGGAAAAGCCCCAGCTATGGAATGAGGCACTATGGATCTCAGTTTAACTCTCAGCTCTAACATTAGATTACGTCCCTGGACAAATAACTTTTCTCTGGGCCTTAGGTTCCTCATTTGTAATATAAAGATAATAATATTTTAAGTATCTATCTCAGAGGATTGGTATTAAGTAAGAACTTTGTAAACCTTAAAAAAGCACTACAGAAATGTCATTTATTAGTGGTTAATAATTCAAATAACTATGCTTGAGTACAAAGAATAAAAAAAAACCCACAATGCTCATCTTTATTTTCAGAGGTGGAGAACAGTGGATGTGAAAGATATGCCCAGAAAAGAAATACTTTTTTGTCTCTTTTAAAAATCTGTTACAAGAGATACCTCTTTGGGTATACATTCAGTAATGCAGGTAATTTAAAAACAAATATGTATATGTTAAATCATTTTTTCAGTTATATCTGGCTTTTTATGATCTTGTTTGGAGTTTCATGGCAGAGGTACTGGAATGGTTTGCTATTTCCTTCTCCAGATCATTTTACAGCAGCGGAAATTGAGGAAAACAGGGTTAAACGATAGCTAATAAGTGTCTGGGGCCAGATATGAACTCAGAAAGATGAGTATTTCTGGCTCCAGGTCTAGCTCCCTATGCACTACACCATTATCTATCATTTAAAAAAAGCTATCATTAAAAAAAGGATACTAACAAAATGGAGGTATGGACTAGACTTCTGAATCAATCAATTAAAAATCAATAATTATTTATTAAGTATCTATTATGTGCCAGCCACTATGCTAAGCAATAGGGATACAAAAAAAAGGAAAAATTAATCCCTGACCTCAAAGAGCTTACAAGCTAATATACTGTATTAATTCATTGATAAAGGAAACTCCCATTTGAAGAAGTTCATTTCACCAATACACATCAGCACCTTTTCCTACAACTTAAAGTCTCAGAGAGGTGAGTAGCTGAGTGAACTGTTCAGGATCCCAAAGTCAGTGTCAGAAGTACGGACTTGAACTCAGATACTGCTGACTCCAAGGTCAGCTTTTATCTACTATGACAGGCTGTCTCTTGTGCCAATAAAAATAAAATTTGGGAAAATAGGCCAGTTATCATTCTATTACTGCTTCCTTCCTTATTGTGTCTCTTGGACAGTGGGAATTTCATCTCAATTCAAGTCAGCTGGTAGAGGTAGAGAATCCTGATGGAAGGTATTTGCCAAGGAAGCATGTCAGACCTAGAATCTATGGAACTCAAAAAAGTAGCTTAGGAGACATTTTGTTCCTAAAGAGCAGCAGCTAAACCCTATGGAGGACCAGATCAAGCCCAGAGACAGATATTGTAATGGGGGATTATACTTGGGATGATGTCGGAAAAGTATATAACTAGGTGGTAGAATGGATCAAGTGCTTTATCTGGGAGTCTCTCAGACATTTACTAGCTATGTGACACTGGACAAGTCACCACCTCTGTGTTACTCCAGTTTTCCCATCTGTAAAATGGGGATAATAATAATATCTACCTCTTGTGGTTGTAACACAAAAAAGATAATATTTATAAATTGCTTTGTAAAACTTAAATACTATATAAATTCTATTATTATTATATAAAATAGCATACAAAATTTTACTTCCTCCATCTCTCCAGTTCTCCAGTTCTCCCCTAACACACGCACACACACACACACACACACACACACATACACACACACACACACACAGAGAAGAGAGAGAGAGAGAGAGAGAGAGAGAGAGAGAGAGAGAGAGAGAGAGAGAGAGAGAGAGAGAGAGAGAGAAGAGAGAGAGAGAGAGAGAGAGAGAGAGAGAGAGAGAGAGAGAGAGAAAGAGAGAGAGAGAGAAAGAGAGAGAGAGAGAGAGAGAGAGAGAGAGAGAGAGAGAGAGAGAAAGAGAGAGAGAGAGAGAGAGAGAGAGAGAGAGAGAGAGAGAGAGAAAGAGAGAGAGAGAGAGAGAGAGAGAGAGAGAGAGAGAGAGAGAGAGAAAGAGAGAGAGAGAGAAAGAGAGAGAGAGAGAGAGAGAGAGAGAGAGAGAGAGAGAGAGAGAGAGAGAATTCACATTCTCAGAGACTGGTTAGCCAGCAAAAATTCCTAAATTTAGCCATCTCCAGCACATGTTTGCTAGAACAAGCAGTGCTTAAATGGCTCCTTATTTTAGTTACAACACTCAAGACATTTTGTTGTGAATGACTGTAGTATTCTAAGTCTGGGGCCATATGCACGGGGCCCCTGGATTCCCTGAATGCTAAAGATCTTCGCTTGCTTTGGAACTGCAATTTCCTAAGACAGTAGAGATGAAAGGAGCAAAACATGAGAGAAGGAAACATGCTCTAGAGATGCATTAGAGGACTCAGATATTGACCTAAGCTGGCTTATCTCCATCACTTCATGAGCCAAAATTGAGGCCCAGAGAAGATGAATAATTTCTCTAAAGTCCCACAGCAAGTAAATGCCAGAGCTTCTTCTGGAATCCCAAGGGGCTAATTGATTTCAAGTACAGCATTTTTTATAGGGTCATAGATTTTAGGGCTGAAAGGAACTTGAGAAGTCATTGAGTCCAACCTCATCATTTTAAATAGGAGGCAAAGAGAAGTTCAATGATTTCCCTAAAATCAGTTAGTAAATGTCTGTGGCAAGATTATGAACTCAGTTCTTCCTGATTCCAAGTCCAGTGCTCTATATATTTTGCCATTGTCTTCTTATGCATTTATTCTGATGTTACCTGGATAGAGTGCCATGCCTAGAGTCAAGAAAACCTGAGTTCAAATCCAGCCAGGAATCAGACAGTAACTGTGTGATCCTGGGCAAGTCATTTAATCCTATGGGACTCAAGTTTCCTAAAGCAAATTGCTTTACTCTATTGGCCAAGAAAACTTCAAATAGAGTCACAAATATAACTGAACAACAACATGGTTTCACACAAAAAGGAAGGCATATGGACTCATCATCATCATCATCATCATCATCATCATCATTGTGGCTGATATTCACTTAGCAGTTTAAAGTCTACAGAGCACTTTACCTATATTCACAACAACTCTAGGAGATAGATGTTAAAGATGTTTTACAGATGAAGAAAAATGAGACACAGAGAGATTAAATGACTTGCCCACAGTCACATAGATAGTATCTAAGATTGGATTTGAACGCTGCATCAGCTAAAGATGCTGCTTTGGAGTCAGAAAAGTGTGGGTACAAGTCCTGCTTTTGACACTTATTCACCCTCTCAGTGTTCCAGGTTTGCTCATCTTCAGCAGTGATTGGACTACCTTACATGAAATCCTAGCTTTATTGCATCCCCCATCCCAGATCATCACCCCATTCCCTTCTCTTCCATCACCTTGATCAAGATTGCTCAAAATTTAACTGAATTTCTGGACTTAAAAGAAATACATGGAATATCTAGGACCGCTACACCTGAAAAATATATTTGAGGGGCTGTGTACTATAATGAAAAGAGCACTGAATATGTAAATAGAAGAACTCAGTTTAAACCTAATTCTACAATTATGAGCAAATCATTTCAATTCATTTATAAAAATGGAGATAATACTTCTTCCTATTGCTAATTTTGTTAAGAAAACTGGAGCAATTGAGCTGTGGAGCCAGCAAGAAACAGCAGGAGACAATGAACTTGAAGGGTACAGAGAGGCAGCTGGGTTATATAGTAAATAAAGCCCTGGGCTTGGAGCCAGAAGGACCCAAAATCAAATCCAGCCTTAGAAACATACAGATTGTGTATCACTGAGCAAGTCAAGTCATTTCTGTTTGTCTTAGTATACTCAACTGCAGAATTGGAAGACCAATAAATAGCATCTACCTTCCAGGATTATGTTAAGGATCAAATGAGATAATATTTATAAATCACTTAATTCAATACCTGGCACATAGTGGGTACATAATAAACATTTCCTTCCTTCTTTCTTTCCTTTCTTCCTTCCTGCTTTCCTTCTTCTGGCTTGCAGCAGATAGCAAATAAAAGCACATTTCTGGTGTTTGTTGCATGGCTGCTACAATGGCTCAGCTGAGTGCAAGGAGGAGGAATGGAAAAGAGGAGAGAGACTATAAGAAGAGAAGGAAGAGGAGAAGGAGAGGTTGTTTCTGGGTACTTGGGTCTACATGCTTTGTTGTCAAATTGTTCTGTGAGCTACCCAATTTCTCTGACATAGGAAAAATGGAAGGGTTTAACAGAATTCATACTTTGTTCCTAAGCCAACAACAGAGGCATCCTTAAAAACACTACCTTACCCAATCCCTCTTAATTCTTATGCTCCTCCTGTTAATTGTTTCCTAATTATTCTGTCCAGAATTCATTTCTACAAAGTTGCTTGTATATTGTTTCAGCCATTAGATAGTGAACTCCTTAAGAGGAAGAACTGTCTTTTACCATTTTTTTGCATCCACAGCAGTTAGTACAGTGTCAGGCACATAGCCCCAGCACTTAATAACTGCTTATTGATGATTGACCACAGGAGTCCTTTTCTAATCTCCAAAAAAAGAATTGCTGGGACCCCAACACCTACCGCCCAGGGCTGCTGGGAAAAAAGCACCTTGCCACAGGAAGAATTACTGTTATATATAGTTTTAAAAATACATTCACCCACCAACCTGTCTTCATTACTTTTATTGAAAATCTGCTGGGATGTGCCCAGAACAGTGTCAGGAACAGAGATAATCAGTCTAGGGGGTGCTTGATGCCTCTGGGCTCACGCTATGCCAGGTGCTGAAGGGGATCCAGAAGAAAGAGATAAGAACAGATTAATGACTCTCCACTTTCAGGAATATAGGTTGAAAAACACAGTGGCTGGAGAGTAGGAATGACAGGCAGAAAAAGGGAAGTCCCTGCTTGTATGGTGGAACCCAGCCAATTCATTCCCCCCCGGGGCTCTTACAAATGACCTACTTCTTTTTTGAACCTCAATAACTCTCACATCTTCCTTTCCTATACTCATAGGACAAGAAATCTGGCTATAGGGATGCCCTCAAGAATCCCAGAAACCCAGAAACTTTCTGGGTAGGAGGAAGGGGAAAGATTTAAAGAATCAATGAAAGCTTTGTATGAAATGAGGCTGAAATAGGAGGCTATCCAAGCAACCATATAATAGATATTATCATCGGAGGGGTATGAGATGAGGCTAGGGTCCCCTTAGGGTAAATTCTTGGTTAGTTTTAGACTGGATCAGATTACCTCTGAAGAAGCTAGGTGGCCCAGTGGCCAGACATCTACCAGGAGTGTGATCCTGGGCAATAATGATAATAGTTAACATTTATATAGTGCTTACTATGTGCCAAGTTATTTGATGTTTGTTGTTCGTTCTCAAAGAGGGCCATGACATCAGGGAGGTGATGCTATGACAAGCACTGTGAGAAGGACTTTACAAATGTTATTTATTTTGATCCTCAGAACAACCCTAAGAGGTAGGTGCTATTATTATTCTCATTTTACAGATGAAGAAACTAAGGCAGAAAGAGGTTATAACTTGCCCAGGATGTCTGAAGCTGGATATCCAGGGGCGGTGTTCTATCTACTGGGTCACTGTCTGCCTCAGTTTCTCCACCTATAAAGTGGAGCTAAAGGGGCAAGGGAAGGGGGAAGGGAAGAAGCATTTCTATAGCATCGTGATCCTGTGAGGGGGTGCTATTTTAACGCCTGCCATCTCGAGTTGTTGTTAGGTTATGAGATAATATTTGTAAAGCACTTTGCAAATCTTAAAGTGCTACATAAAAGCTAGCTCTGTGATTTCTCCCAATCTCGAGATTCTGTGATTTTTAAGGAGAGAAGCAGCATCCACCAAGACACTTGCAAAACACAAGCTGGCAACTTGGGAGAGACAAAGAGAGTTCATCTATCCCAAGCACAGGGAAAGCAGCTACATTTGTTACTACCTGAAAAGCCATTAAAGAGGGGGGATACTGGAATGTACAGCTTAGAGTCTTGGGGCAGGGCACTCCAGCCCCTCTCTAGTAAACAAAAGGCATCAAATTCTCCCGTTTCCTTCCAAGAAAGAAGAAGGAAGGATAGATAACAGGGCTGGATGTGGGGCAAGCATGAGCTTTAATTTCAAAGAGCAGACTTAAATAAAATAAATCAGTTTATGTAACAACAGTCAAAATGCATCTGTCTTTCCTTCCGTGGGTAAGCCTGTGAGCTAGTCTGGGGATTAGCTAGTGACTTTGGTTACCATGGAAACCATGTGAGGAGGAAACTTGTCCCTGGGAGTGCCTGCCTTCTCCAGCTCTGAAAAAAAAGGTAGCGGGAACCCCAGAGATTCATTAGCAACAAGTTCCCATAGTAACTGCCCAAAGCTCATTAATAATTTTCTCCCCCCTTCCTCCGGTTCCAAGTGTGGGTGTTGAAATTCTCCAGAGGAATGATAAAAAGGATGGAGACTGGACGAGAAGAGGTAGAAAAAGGGGACCAGCTACACCTGCCTCACGGTCCTGTTACAGATTCTGGGCTCCCAAGTGTGAGAGTCGTTTAGCAAGGACAGCCCCGGTGGATGGGCTCCCAGTTCCCCCTCCTCTAGGAACCTGTCCTGAGAGGTAGCTCCTCACATTGGGCTTTGCCTCAAGGATACAGGAACCAGAGCCACTCGCAGATATGCTAACCAGGAAAGGGCTTCTCAGCAGTGGGAACTCACAGTGGGGGTGTCAGCTGGACAAGGGAGGTACGCAGTATGGTGGGGCTTCCTTCTGCTGCTTTCTCCCTCTGTGACTGGAGGCGCATTTCCACTCCTCTGGACCTGGGCTTCCTCTTTAGAAAATGAGTGGGTGGTACTGCAGAACCCCTTCTAGCTCTTAAATCTTCTATACTCAAATGCCTCAAGGATCTGTGATTTCATCACCATAGGGAGCTCCTTCCTATAGACTGAACCCTGTCTAAGGCACTTAGGTCCAGCAGTGAATAGAATTCCAGGTCCGGAGTGAGGAAGACTTCTCTTTCTGAGCTAAAATCTGACCAAGGACGCTTTCTAGCTGGCAACTTACTTCTGTCTTGCCTCAGTTTTCTCATCTGCAAAATTAGCTAGAGAAGAAAATGACAAACCATTCTCGTAACATTGCCAAGAAAATCCCAAAGGGTGACAAAGAGACAGAAATGATTAAAAAATGAATGGATAAGACTTAGTAGATAACACAGATGGTTTTGCTCAGGATCAAAACCCAGAAAACTAGCTATAATGCCATCTGCTTCTATGAAGTTCCTATATTTCTGGAGAAGGAAAAGACCCAGAAATTTGGTCATAGTTTCAAAGGCTTCTTTAAAAAACCTAGATGAAGTACATATAACGTAGACAGGCTGACATTCCAGGCACGGTGGACAATGGTCATGAAACTTCACAAGATCAGAACCTTGGATTGGGAATAAAGGCACCAAGGTCCAAATTCTGAGCATACCATTTAGTAGATGTGGAATCTTGGATGAGTCAGTTTTCTGATAAGCCTATTTTTCTTATCTGCAAAATAGGGATAATTATCTACCCTGCATACTTCCTATAACTTTTTTTTCCTTAAGACTCATAAGACATATAAGGGTAAATCATAATGATAATAAGTTGTTTATTATAATTATCATGGTAATTTCCAAGTAACAATAATAGTTGTTATTATAATATAGCTACACACTAATAAACCTACACAAATTTTGGCAAATAATAAATAATCAATACCTACAAGAATGACTACTTAATTTTCCTTCCTTGAGAGAAGAGAGATCTAAAACTCTTCTCCACCCTAAAGAAATTAACATTAACCATGTGAAGACCCACAGGTGATGGGGAAGTTCATTCTGAAGAGACATTTCAGACAATAGCAGAAGCAATAGGTCCACAAACTAAATGTCATATTGCCCTCTTGCTTGTTCCATCTTTACACTTCTCTGTATGAAGTGTCTGAGGTGGTGCCTTATAGCTGAGTCTTGGTCACAGGGCAGAGAACAAGCAGATTTACTCACCTAGATTCTCCAGACATTTCCTCCAGGAAACAGAAGGTTGCATGCTCTTTTCACTGACATATTCATAAACACCTCCTGGTGGCCTTGATGGCCGTCTGGGAGCAACTTGCTTTGGTGTTGGGGGGATTTCTTTCTCCACTCTGATGCCAACTTTTTGATACATCACTTCTTTGACCATTTCTAAAGCTGACACTATATAATTCATCCATTCACTCATGAATGTCACATAAAACTATTTAATAAATAGTTGACCTTTACCAACGATTTTCAAGTTTATAAAGTATGTATATTATCTCACTGAATGCTCACAACAATGCACAAAGGTTATTATGCCCATTCTCGAGATGGGAACCAGAAAGTTAAATATGATCAAGTAACTGGTAAGAGCCAGTGAAAGGATTCAAATCAAAAGCTAGTCCTTGCTTTAAAGTCTTGATCTCTTTACATCAAAATACCAAGTCTGTAGAGCTATGATGCAGAGTGAAAATAAGATGCATGTACAAGAGAAGCAGAGAGCATTAACAAAAGTTAACAAAGAAGGGAAGATTATTCCTAAGTGAGGGGTGGGGATAGGGAGCAAGGGCTCAGCCAGAGCTGGGGGAAAAGTGAAACATTTCAGTTAACCAACTCAGTTGTTTTGGTTCAGAGTGGCTTGCCTTTCCTGATGTGCCACACAGTAGGCTCTTAATAAGAGCCATTGAAGGCATGGATCTGATTTGCATTTCCCATTGTTCACTAATACCATGGATAATTTCGCCCCAAATTGAATAATGGGGAAAACATGTGTACAGCAAGCAAAGAAAAAAAAAAGCTGGAATAAAGAAAGGCAGACATGGCATAGCAGGAAAAATACTAGACTGAAGGGACAAAAGACCTGGGTTTGATTCGCCAACTAGGCTTGTGAATGTAGGGAGATCATGAACTTCAGCTTCCTCATCTATAAAGCAGGAATGATAATGTCTGTTCTTGTCGCTTGAGACAGAGGGTGGGAGAGTAGAAAAAGTAGACTTGGAAATCATGAAGACCTGGTTTCAAATATTGCGTCAGACACTTGCTAGCAAGCTACACCCCCTGGACTAGTCAGTGGATCTCCTTGGGTCTCAGTTTCCCCATCTGTAAAATGAGATGGTTGGATGGGTTGTCCTTTAGTGTCCCTTCCAAACTTAAATTTATAATTTATGATTCTTATGGAGTTGTGGTAAGGAAAACATTCATAAAGCAGAATTTGTAGAGCAGTTAATTGTTTAGTTGTGTATGACTTTCCATGATCCCATTTGAGGTTTTCTTGGCAAAGATATTGTAGTGGCCAGATTTTAATTCATCTATCCCCTGTACCACCTAGATAAAACAAAAAACACCCTCTATATATTATTTTTATCCTTGTTAAATGAAGGAAAGTGGAAACAGAAAAAAGATTAGCTTCATTAGAGACTCCTTTGTCTAAGATTGCCATTACCCCAAACATGACAATTTGCATCCCAGCAATGGAGGTCTTTGAATATTACTCCCCTAGATTGTAGACTTGTTCCTAGCACAGGAAAATAAGAAGGAATGAGAAATGGAATCAAGCTTCCTACTGTGACAGATGCCCCAGGAGTCCCTCCATCTTCTCCTTCTCCCCTTCCCCAATCAAGCCCAACCAAACCAAAGTAAATCTTCTAATGTGACTTTCTCTTCAGAAAGATATGGAGCCCTGCATTGGTTGTAATATTTGCTTCCAGTGACATGTCTGACTCTCTTTATTGCACTACTGAAGAATGATTGAAAACCACATATAAACCCCCACACACCACACACATATACACAAATAGCACAAAATCCCTGCAACTAAACTGTTGGAGTGACTTGGTTTGAATTAGTGAGGAACATGTCTCTGTAGCGTCAGACAGCAAAACAGAGGATGAGGAACGGCTAGCATCAAAGGAAGCTGGCAATTCATAATTAAAACAACCAACCAGCCCTGTTACTCGATCCAATGACTGTGTGCAAAGCTATTCACGCTACACTCGAGGAATAATACCTAGGAAGGACTGATGGGGAGGCAGACTTAGCAAATTACCCAATTACAAGCAGCACAGCCTATCTATTCATATGAACGCTAAGAAGGGTTTTTCTTTTATATCTGAACAGGAGGGAACCAGTTTCCAGCCTGTAAACTTGGGGAAGAAAAAGAAAGGCCTGCTGGGGAGGGCTCTGGGAAGGGAGAGACCAGGGAAATATGGCCATTATTCACCCAAATACCTGTTATCTGGGCTCCCTAGGGTGAGATAGTAATAGCAATCAGAAAGAGAGAGATGTTTGACTTGGGATCCTACCAAGCACATGCTGAGCAGAAGCAGAAGTCCATGGGCTGTCCTATTGTCTGTTATTTCTTCTGGCTTGAACCTGGGAAACCTCAGGAGAGCCCTGAGCCAAGACAGCCTTCCCTAGGTAGATCCTGGCTCTTCAAGGGATATCCTGGGCAGAGGATGGGAGGCTGATTCATGGCACAAACGGAGGAAGTGGGTGGGAGCAGGAAGGCATAGCAGCATCCCCTTAGATGAAATACACATAAAATAGACAAGTTGATATCCCAGGCACAGTGGACCATCTCTTGTCCACAGAGTTCCCCTGGATCACTACAGACCCTTCTCTACTGAAGGCCAAATGATTTTACTTACAGACTCCTGAGTTAAATCACATTAGGGCTGAACTGACCCTGAGGCTGATTCCTATTCTAAGTCTGTGCATCTTGAATTGGGGCAGAGAGTCTTTCCTGATCTAAATCTGTGTCTGGATCCCAAGGAGTCTTCCTCAGCTTAGAGAGATAGTCCTAAGCCAGGGGACTGAAACACTTTCTTGCTGTATGTTATATTAAGTCATCATGGCATCCTTGACTATTAGCACTTAGGATATAAAATATGAGATTTAGAAAGAAATCTAATTATTTCACCTTAAAGAGAGGGAAACCAACATGCTGAGCAGGGAAGCAAACTCCTCAAAGTTATTGGAGTCAAAGGCAAAATTAGGACTGGAACTCCCCATCTGAACTTCTGCCTGGGAGCTCTACTAAACCAGAGTCTAAAACTCTAAAACTATGATTTTCCAAGTATTCCTTAATTTGGACTTCTACTTAACCTTCTTCAAATATTTATCTCCAATATTTATCTCCATATTTATCCTTCATATATCTCCAATATTTATCCTTCAGTCTAGTCAAGTTGGAGTCTTCCAGCCCTAAATTCAATGGGGTTTAGTCCATATAGTCCATATAGTCTTGTTCTGATGCTCACATTATTTCCCTTACCCAGAATGTCTTCCTTTTTCCTTTCTGTCTTTTTAAATCCATCCCCAGGTGAAACTGAGATCTATCTTTTAGGAGATTCAGCTCAATTATAGAATTTAAGACTCAACTATGTTAGGGCTGGCTAGTCTCCGACTCTCTCCCTTCTCTGCCACCCTCCAGGCTGACCACAGAGGGAGGGAGGAAAGAGGAATGGGGGTTCAATATCAATAGAATTGACTTAAATTATTTCCCCATATCCATCCCAGGGAGCTATCCTGCCTAGCTAACAGGACTTAATCATGATTTCCTTAGCCATTTCAAATTTCTCTTTTAAAAGTGACCCAGATGTTCATGGTAACAAAGGAACTGGCATATTATAGAAGAATGTGACAAATTAGCATTAGACAGCCAGGCTTTTAAAAATAAAAATTGTAGTTTAGGGTATTTTTGACCATTTGCTGATTTCCCCTAGTTCCAATATCTAGGCCATGCAGATTACAATCCACTGGCTAGGAGGCTTCTTCTCAGGCTGAGCACTCCGAGTCCAGCACACATAATTACAATTCCCAGTGTAAATGAGCAATTGCTAGCTATAGTATTAGACTAATAGGAGGGCTTAATGGGACATGTTAAATAACATTAGAAATTCTGGAGAACATGATTTCTACTTTGAAATATTCAAGAAAACAAATTCTTCATCTCCAAATGGCCCAGGAGACTTGGAACCTGCCTGGTAGGGTAAACAAGTGAATGATCAGAGATAGTGGGGTTTGCCTGCTCTTCTTGAAGAGGGATAGTACCAGAATTGCCTTGGTAAAAATTTAATAATCAGCTCTCAGAAAGGTCATAGTGGAAATGTATGCATAATATATTTTTAAGTATTACATTTTCTTTATATCTTTATATTTCATACATTATATCATATACATAATCTGCATTGACATTTTCTTCATCACTTTCTTAAATTTAGACAATTAACAGAACAATATATCAAGCCCTGGTTTAGAACATTTGCTAATTTCTAAGATATAAATGGTCACACTGAAAACAATAATCAGCTCTCATGATCCAGTATATGCTGGTTCTGTCCCATCCCTGGATGGTTCTTAGCCCATTGTCTGCTACACTTTGCCATAAGAATCAGGGAATGCATCTTTCCCTTAGCCTCATAACAAACTGGAATTCATGCTAACCTTTGTAGGATTTGAGGTTCAAAGGGTTGACGTCTAGAATATCTGGATCAGAAGGAATCTCAGACATAACCTAGTTCAACTCTTACCTCATATAAAATTCTCCTTTATGAGTTCCCTGGGAGGGGGGGGGTCAACCCTTCCAGCTGGATTTTTGAGGAAAACGTTGGAGTTCGCCGCCTCTCAAAATGATCCATTACATTGCTGGGAAGCTCTTAAGAAATTTAAGAAATTTCTAGTTACCTCTGCTCCTGCTACTACATCTGCCTTAGAATTAATCACTGGATATCATAAGATGATAATTTTTTTTACATGTCTTCCTTGGCTTCTAAAGTAATTTGATAAATGTTTTCAAAATTTTCATTGGATATCATAAGATGGTAATTTTTTACATGACTTCCTTGGCTTCTAAGGTAATTTGACAAATGTTTTCAAAATTTTCAAAACTGTTGAGATTTTTTTCCATTTTTTATTAGAATACTAGCTAAAATTTTTTTAGGGGGAGAAATAGTAATTATAATGAATGCAGGGGAAAGAGAAAAGAGATGAAGGGAAAAAGGAAGAGGACCAACATTAGCAAATGTTAATATTAACTGATTAATCTTGGCATCAACCCAAATAAGTGCCTAAGGGGAAAAAAATAAGATGGTGACAGTGTTAGTGGAAGACATCCATTCCTTATTCCATGCATTAAGTTAATAATAACGTTTCCATACTGCCCTCCTACTCACTACATGAGCTCAAGTTCTCTTGAGTTATCTAATATACTAGGAGTATAACTTATAAAACATAGGAAGGCCACCCTTGAGTTACTAGATAAAATACCAATATCAACTGAGTTCTAGTTCTATGAGACATGGTCTTCATCTCTGCCATAGTCTACTTCTAAGCTACATGAAATCTCAAGCCTTTCTCTGACATAGAAATCCAAAACTTTTTAGTGTGTATATCCTTTCTAAATTTCTGAGGAGAGATAGAATTGTGCAGCAAAAAGATCTCAACTACTAGTCACTTGGTGAACCTGAGCAAGTTACTTCCTTTTTTGGGCCTCAGATGCCTTATCTGTACAATAAAAGGAGAATATGGACCAAATTATGTCAGAGGGCTCATCCAACTTTAAAATTATTTAATTCAATAACCATGTTACTGGAGTGAATGAAAGAAAGTCGGACTCCAAATTAGGGAATTTAGAGACTTGACCAAACACATAACAGCTCTTTATCAGGGTTTGGAAGTCCTCCCAGAGAAGACTAGACGTTGACCAAGATTTATTAGATTTGGGATTCAATAAAGAACATAGTCATCCATCAATATCATCTGTTTTCTCTAATTTCCCTACTTAGGAAGGTGAAGGAGGGAATCATGGAGTGGCCCTGAGCCAAACTGAACTCCAGACCCCCACTCTTGGCAATACCAACGGGAGACTCATTTCAACTCAGGGAAAGCCTCATCTCTCTTGTTCTGTCTCTTTTGCTCTCCATCTTTCTGTCTCCTCCTACCTATCTATGCCTCAAGACGGAATATACCCCTTGATGTCATCCTATGACTCATGTCTCCTTTGGAACAGAAAGTAGACCAAGCTGTGTGCAGAACCGAGAGCCCCATGCTGCGTCCAGCCCTCTCTGCCTGGCAAACAGACAAACACTGTTTTCAAGGAGTGTCTTAGCAATGCTCTATGCTAAGGAAAGTGAGGGAGAAAAACCCAGTGGATGGAACATCTCTGGTGAGGAGGACAAAGGCAAATTTGGACAAAAGACTCTAAGTTTGAGAAGAGGTTAGAAAAATTCTCGGGGGACAGAAAGAATCTGAAATATGACCAAGACTGCATTTGAATCCCATAGGACTTGGATTCAAATTCTAACCTGTGTCATCTTCATCCAAGCACTCTTACTCTATAAAAATCACTTCTAAAGATTCTTTCCAGCTCTATATCCTAAGAATCAAAAGAATCTTATTTTATAGTTTTTTTTTTTTGGTATTTGTGAGCATCATCTCCTAACCAGATTGTGAGCTTCTTTATCAATGTGAGAAATAAAGCATCTTCCTTTTCATCCACTTTTCCCTCTGCAAAATATATTTCATACTTTAAACAACTACGTAAATTATGATTATCCAAGAATAAGGATACACTATTTTAATGGGCACATAGACATTGAAGATTTCTTGGATTTAGACTTCGCATCAGGAAATCTTCCTAACAATTCCTATACAAAAGTGAAAACTCAAAATCATTGAATCATAGATATATCTCTGGAAGGAATCTCAGAAGCCAATAAGCCTTAACCCTTCATTTTACAGATAAGGAAGCTGAATTGCATGGAAATTAAGTGGCTTGTCCAGTATCACACAAGTAGTAATTACCCAAGGTGAGATTAACTCAGTTCTTGTGACTTCAGAGTCAGGTTTCTTATTGTGGGTCTTCACATAAAGTCTGTAGGGCACTTGCATGGTTATAAATATTGTTGTTTGCCCTTCATTTTCAAAGGGGACCATGATATCAGGGAGGGGATGCCATGACATGGAAGTGAATAGGATATAAGTGAAGGAGCTGTGCAAGGTCTCCTGGCTCACTTTTTCCTCCAGAGCCATCTGAGTCCAGTGGCCAGATATGCTGGAGATGGCCCTGGATGCAACAGCAGACCTTGGCCTTTTTAAGTTTAGGTCTTCAACAGGTCTCAGTTTGACTGAGACTGCACCCATTCATGATTAAGGCTAGGTAACAAACGAGGCAAAGAATCTTCACTTTCACCTAACTACCCCCCCAAAACCTCCCAAACCTAAATAAATAAATAAAACTGGGAGGGGAAGACCCTAAGGATTTCTGGCCAAAGCAAAAATGATTGCTATTTACATGTGATCTGAATAATTCAGGAGCCAAACAAACAATGACCAAATGACGCTTGGGCTAGAATTTATTGGTGGCCAATGAGAATCAGATTAGTTTTGATTTAAGGAATGGTCCTTAAGAAAGACATTGGGATTCCTTGAATGTTTAAGTTGAATTAGATAGCTGCCAACATTCCTTTTAATCGTCAAATTCTGGGATTCTATGTGAGGCATGTTGGGGAACTTTGAATAACGGACTTTGTTTTTTGCTATTGTTGCTGTTCCTCCTTCATTCTTGAAGAGGACCAATGACATTAGGAAGGTTAAGTCTTGACTTGAGTGTGCACTGGAATTAAGTGAGTCAGAGTTGTGCAAAGTTTGTGAAAATCCTCAGTCTCTCCTCTAGATTCATCTAGTGGCAAGTCCAATGACAAGACAAGAGTCAAGGTGACTGTGATCAGCCATCATCTCTCCCTTCTGATCAGAACTGGATTGCAGTGTAGTCGAAAGACCACTCACTGCAAAAACTTGGGCTTCTGCCTCTTTTATCTCTGAGTTTCATCTTCCTCCTCTGCCAAATTTGGTTTGTAATCTATATACTATCTCAAAGAGCTACTGCTAGGACTCTGAATTGAAAATATTATAGTTATAAGAACAAATGAGGCACTATATATGAGGTGTTTTATTCTCCTTAAAATGCTACATAGATTTAATTATCATCATTATATTATTCTTCCCTTAGCTTCAACCACTCAGTTCACAGGATTTGGAGGTAAGAGGGAACTTGGGGAGCAACTAGTCTAATCTCTTTCATTTCACAATGACTGACTCACTAGCAACGGAACCAGACTTTGACCTCTCTCTCTCTCTCTCTCTCTCTCTCTCTCTCTCTCTCTCTCTCTCTCTCTCTCTCTCTCTCTCTCTCTCTCTCTCTCTCTCTCTCTCTCTCCATTTAGCGCTCCCAGCATTACTCCTAGGTTGCCTATGGTAATATGGTAATATGCCCACAGCCTAGACTGAGCACAAAGCCATATGCTTGGATATTGGGAATCTCTCTAACTAATGGGAAAATTAGAATAACCTGGCTTGGACTCCAGTGGCTGCTGAAGATCCCTTTGATCCTGGAGACAATAGTCTGAGTCTAAAACAAATGAGAAGCTTGCTCAGGGAATCTACTACCTAAACCTGCCATGTTCTGTTATCCTATTATTCATCTTCAGGAAACCCTAGTGCAGATACTTTTTTATAGGTCCATAGGGAAGAAAAAAAAATATCACAAAGGAGTAGACTCTTCCTAACCCAGGAGAAGTTTAACTTTGTGGCTCAACTCTCTGAGCTTCAGATGAAGGCCACAATAAGGTGCGGAGATTCAGCTCCCAACATCCCCTCCAAGCCCTCTGTGATTTCCAACTGTTCCAGACACAGTAACAGATGGCCAAATTTCTCTTTGCTTTTTGGTTCTGAAATAAAGCCCCAATTCACTCTGTTCTCTCGACTGTCTGGCTCCAGTACACAAGGCTCCAGGTCCCCAGCTCAGCAGATACAGAACTCGGTCCATTGCTAATTAAGACCTCTAGGTTTGCTGAGTGACTGAAAATTAAGGGAAACCAAGAACAGGTGTTGTTAGAATGATGGAATAGGGGGAGACAGAGAAAAAAACCCTCTATCGTCTTAAGGAAGATATAGCCAGTCTGCCAATTTATCTTGGGATGAAAAGAACCAAGAAGTTTATATAAATGTTTTATTTCTCACTATTCTCTGTCATGAATTCTTCCCTCTAAGCAAATGGAAGCATTTATAACAGGTAGGGCTTTGCTCTTTGCTGAGAATACCACATCCCTTGCTCTGCATGTCATTTTTAAGATGATATCTTTTAAGGGCTAGCTCAGAGACCTCCTATTCTAAGCTATCTTTTTTGGTACTCCTACCTGGAAGGAATCACTCCTCCCTCTGGAACCCCAGAGCCCCCACTGCTCTCAAGTGAATTTTCACATTTAAACTCTATGTGTCCATGACTTATACCTGCCTATCAGACTGGAAGTCTTCTGAAGGTAGAGAACAGGTCTTCATCATTGAAGTTCTCAAAGTACTGAGCACAATAATGAAAATGCTCTTATAGCATTGTATGGCTGGGAAAGTAATTTTCATCTATGAGAAAGGTGATTATCATTATCTCCATTTTCAGGAGAGGAACAGAGGTTCAGGAAGTTGAGTTGTCCATACAGCAAATAACTTGATAGCAAAGTATTCTGACTCCAAATCTAACAGCACTCTTGCACAGTAAATATTCATACATGCATCCAGTCATTAAGAACTTTGTCAGTATCATACACAAATTGATCTAAGTTCTACTTAAAACCATACCAATATCAGTGCAGAGATCATAAGGTAAAAAACATCATGGAAGCATAGCAATCCAAAGCACATATTTTGGGAGCCACCACTTTCAATGTCACTAGCCCCTTCACCTACTTCTCCTGCCAATGAATTTGGAGGTAACCAAAGCTCGAAAGACACCCCCCTTTTCCTTCCCCCCTCTTCCTGCCTCTTTTCCCTCCTGCAATGGTATTGGGTGCTGCATAGTAGCGGGAAATGGGGAATTGTGCAGCTTTAAGGATGCTTTCACCAAATAAAGTCCAATAGAGGAGAAGAACTGTGTGAGTGCCCTGGGAGGGCCAGGTAAAGATGTCTGTCCAGATTCAGGCTCACCTCTGAGGAAGATCTGCCAGTCTCAAGCATCTGAGCCCCAGCAGGTTCCTACCACCACTCTACATCCTTCTGACTCAAAGAAACCAAGATTAAAACAGCCTATTGTGCAACTATGTTTCAAAGGCCATAGTCCTCTATGTAAAAATAAAAGATCAAAGAACCCAGACTGGAGCTGGTTTGTACTAAGCATCTTGAACTTTAATTAAGGTTTTGGACTCTTTAACAGCCCCTTCCCCTTAGTTAGTCTCTCCATTCCCCTATAAAACAGCTTCTAGGGAATAAATGGAGTTAACACTGCAGTTACAAATCACTTTAAAAACCTTATTGCCTTAAATTGCATCAATATAATTGCTGCCCCATTTTATAGATGAGGCAACCAAGGCTCAGCAAGGGTAAATGAATTGCCCAATGATATAAGATTATAGCAAGCAGCAGATTTGAACTAAAGGGCACAAACCTATGTTCTCTCACTTAAGAAAAATAATTAATCTTTCTTCTTCATTAGGCTGCCTTAAATTAGTAAATTAGTAATAATAATAACTCAGGTCACCATAACATTTTATAGTTTTCCCATGCTTTTCCTCACAACAATGCTGTACAAGTATGACTGCCCTTGATTAAAGATGAAGAAATAAAAACTCAGGGCACCTGAAGGAAAACTTGTGAATGATCCCAAGAGCAGATAAGGATAGAGCCAAGATTTAAATGCACATTCTCTAGGATGAGGCTTCTTTTGACTGAGCCACCTTTTTGCTCTCTAAGTGGAATCTGGGATATTTTTACACATATCACTTCTCAGACACATCCTACTACTTACTATGAATATGACTTTGGAGAATCCATCTTCTCTATGAGCCTTGGTTGTTTCATTTGCAAAATGAGAGGGATGGAGAAGATTAACTCTAAAGTCTAAATTTATAATCCCATGATCTCCTCTTGTTCAATTTGTAATGAATGGGCTGTTTCCTCTTTTCAAGTAGGAGAAAAACTTTTCCCATTCTTTACTATCCATACTGCCCTTGTCTTTATTGGAGTAAAATAGGTTTTCAAAAAATAAAACTCTTCGTTGTTGTTGTTGTTATTCAGTTGTTTTAATGGTGACCATCTTTTTGAACTCATCTGGGTTTTGTTTTGTTTTGTTTTGTTTTTGACAAAGATACTGTAGTGATTTGCCATTTCCATCTCCAATTCAATTTATAGATAAGGAAATTAAGGCAAACAAATTTCAGTAATTTTTTTCAGAGACACACAGTTAGTAAATGACTAAAGGTCAGATCTGAACTCAGGGAGACTTCAGGTCTAGCACTCTATTCGCTGAACCAAGTAACTGCCCAAGTGAATTCTTAACAGTCTCCTGAATCAAGAATGTCACATTCTGGTTTTTTTCCACTATGAAAACCCAATTTGACGCACATAATTCTCTTAGGGGGGCTAGTCTAATGTAGAAGAGAATTATTTCAAATCCAGACTCAGACACGTATTGGGCTGTTTGATTCTGGGCAAATAACTTATCCTTGACTACCTTCAAAGAGAAAGAGAGAGAGAGATAGAGACAGAAAAAGAGAAAGAGAAGTAGACAGAGACAGAGAAAGAGAGGAGAAAAACAGAGTTGGAGAGAGAGAAGAAGAAAGAGAGAGCTCTTTTATCTAAAGAGAAAGAACTAATAAAATAATAATAATAGAAGTTACTGCAGCATGCCTCAGTTTCCCCATCTGTAAAAAATGAATAGAAACCATAACAATATAATACATCAAAGTTGAGAGAGACTGAAGTTAACATCTAATGTAGCTTTTACTGCCTGCCCCCAGCATCTGACAAAGAAGAAAACTGAGGATCCCAGAAGGTTAGTGTCAGGTTGTAGAAAGAGAGGAGTCAGAAGGTCTGGGTTCTGTAGCTCATTCTCTTTTTAACCTTGGAAATAAACTTAACTTCTCTGTAATTTCCTTATCTCTAAAGTGTGGAGGATTATGCTAACTGATTTCTAAGGCTGTCTCTAGTTTCAGATTCTACAAGTTACATGTCCAGTCACACAAAGTGTTATAAAAGCAAGCACTGAGATCAAAACCCCAAGTATTATATAAAATGATTTCTCTCACTTTTCTATTATTATTGTTGTTCATAATTATTATTTAGCTCCCAGAGTCTAGCCTTGTTCCTACTCCAAGTTAAATACGAGACAGTACAGCTTGAAATGGGAAACCACAGATTGACTGGCAGAAATGAACATAGCCCTTGCCAAGAAGCAAATGAACGCTGGGAGGAGTGATTTGTACATGTCCCTGGGAAATGGGGTAGAAGCATCTTGCCACCTGCCTTGAGATGGGCTCCCGCTTCTCTGCCATAATTCTGTATGGATGAATTAATTTTGGAGAATACATTCCCAGGTTCCTGGCATCCTTGTACATGCTAAGCCAACATTAGTTAATCCCTGATTACAAGGGTTCAGTGGATGTAGTTTTAGAGAGTTGGGCAAAAAGTAAGCTAACTCATAATGTTCTTTGTCTTGCTGTAGTGGATGGAGGCACTGTTGGGGTGCTGTTTCAGAGGGAGGCAGGTAGGATTATAGTGGACTGAGCATTGACCACAGGGGTCCTTCTCACAGGCCTGGTGGGGCTCGCTCCCTCCAGGACACTAACCAACGCCGGAGCTCCTGGCTCTAACCACACTTTCTCAGAACACATTCTCTGGTTCTCTGGGTGCAAAGAACTGCAGCCGGCACCTAGATTGGAAGGGAATGTTGCATCTCTCCTGCAGGAGAATTCCTGCGGATTTTGGCTCTGCTTTAATGTATCCTCAAAGCAAGCAGGGTTGACTACCCTCATCTGGTCCTGTGTATTTGTGTTTGAGTGCACGTGTTAGTGAGTGCTATGTGAGTGTGCATGTTCTTCAGCTGGTGCTAAGAGGAGAGCTCATCTATGACCTGACTGGAGGGTGAAGGGGTAGGGGATGATTTCAGCAAACAGAAGGCCAGAAAATAAATATTGAGATTCCCTGAAATCCACACCCAAATTAATAAGTCAGACAAATTAATAAGGAGCCAAAAAAAGCCTGGACTCCAATGTGTAACACCTTCTGGAGCAGGGATTTTTAAACTGGGGTCTTGATAAAGACTTGATAAAAATGTATACATGTTGATAACTATATTTCAACACATTTTTGCAATCCTCTGTATTTTATTTTATGCATTTAAAAACATGACTACCAATGGGATCCAGGATATAAACATAATCATAGCTCATATGTATACACACACACACATACACGAATTGGAGTCAAGAAGATCTGAGTTCAAATCCTGCCCCAAACACTTAATAGCTATGTGACCTTGGGCAAGAATATTTCTCAACCTTATTTTCCTTATCTGTAAAATAGGGATAAAAATGGCACTTGTCTCACAGTGTGAGGCTCAAATGAGATAAAAGATGTGATATATTTGGCAAACTTTAAAGCATTATAAAAACGCTATTATAATACAAATTGTGGTCTCTTCTCTCTCAGGGTGAACATTAGCCACCTTTTAGAACCCAGATGAAGTCTCCCCTTCTTTCAGGAAGCCTTCTCTGCATCCCATATGAAATATAATCTTTCCTGGAGCACATTATTGTTATCACCAAGGGAGATAATATATTTAGCTCCTTTTGCAATCCCAACAGTGCTCTATAAATGTTAACTATTGTTATTATTATTTTATTAATGGTACTAAAAAACATAACTACTCACAGGCCTAGAGGATTACAAAACATACAAAGTATTTTCTTCTCCTTTCCTCCATCCTCTTTTGCAAGGTGAAAAGTCCCCAGGTATGGAATATTGCATACATTTCTAGATTTTTTTTCAATGTATTGATTCTTCTCTAAATTTTTTTTTCTTCTTCCACTTTTTCTTTACAAAGATTTGTTATAAAGGATGGAAAATGGTTTTCTGGTAGAAGAGAAGGAATATTTAGGAGGAAATTTAGAATAAGTGAAAACTAATGATACCAATTTTTAAAAAGTCTTTTCCTCTCAATTACGGTTATAGAAAATGCCACTTAGAGTAGCTAAAAAGGGACTTGCCTATTGTCAGAGGTTCTGAGCCAGGACACAAGCCCACACCTGCTGACTTTGGGCATCGTGTTCTTTCAACCACCCCAGACCCCATTTCAGAATTTCCTCTTGAGTCCTCTTGTTTTGACACTTAGCACAGAATGCCTGGTAATACTATTTAAGTGTTTCATGTGTCTAACCCTTGTGTCAGAGGCTCTCTCTTGACAGGGAGGGCCTGGGTTTACATTAAGGACTATTTACTTCTTGCTCCAGCTGGTCTGATTGTAGTGACATGACACCTGAGAAAGTCAGTGACTGACCTCATCACAGAGTGTGTGTGTATTTTGTGGACATCAGTTTTTACCTCAACAATCTGGCTTATCTTGTAGGGCACTTTTAGGAAGTCTCGGCTTTGTTACTTGCTGTGTGCCTTGCCTCAGGAACAACTTTTTTGGATAGCAATCTCACTTTCTATAAAAACAAAAGAGGCTGGATGCAGAGGAGGCTGGATCAGAGGAGGTTATACCTAGACTTGGCGATTATATAAGTCCATTTCAGCCCTGAGTTAGTGGCAAAACTGAGAAAAGCATCTAGGTTTCCTAACACACTCCAGTAGCCTTTACATATACATATGATCTCAAATAAATACTCCTCCCTAAGGGAAGGATGACTCCAGCAATAAATGTTTCAGTTCACCAGGACCTGATGTGCTGACAATACACAGAAATAAATGGCCCACATAGTAGTGAAATTCATGGATGTTTTAATCAGAATTAGACCCTTTTAGGATAAATCATCATCCAGGAGAGTGTAAGGTCATGCTCCCCATTCTGAAGGAACAGAGCTACCAGGAGGAACAGGAGGAAAACCAACCGTGAAATTGGTAATTTTATGAGTTTCACAAAGGAGTGGAGGGCTTGTTGTCAGACATAATGTGATTACCTCTCAGTGCTGTGGGTTAGAGACCTCAGTGAAGACTTGTTTGTCAAGAAGGAGTGGCTATGGCCTTGTAAAACAAGAGTGTGAAAGTGCTTTTACAATTGGGGGAGAGAGGATAGGACATTCAGAATAATTAGGGGAATGCTGTCAGAGGCCAGCTCGAGTTGCCATTTCCATTCATCTTCACCACAAACGTCCTTCTATGACCTTCTTTCTCCTGCCTCTCATCAGTCCTTAATAATGAGAACCACTCCTCAACCACTCTTAAATAATGGTTTCATGTATGTCTATCTTGTCTCCTCAATCAGCATCTAGGTTTCAGAGCTAGAAGGATTCTTCCAGTTTGTTTCCTAGCCTATCCCTTCTCATCTTTCTTGGGGTACTGACAATTAGTTTCCTCTGTGGAATTCTAGAAATGGAAGAGACAGGGGACAGGATAGAGATATGTGCTATGATAGCACAGATTTTATTAGAATATCCACAAAAATTCCCTTTTCCTCTCATACACAGTCTCACTCAAAAGTTCAATCTTTGCTTCAGAATGGAATTTGAATAGTTAAGTCTATACATCTTTTTCCTACTTTCCATGCTCCTATTATTTAAGCCAGGGCTGATGAAGGCAGACCCCAAAAGAAGTTCACCCTTGTGGGTCTGAAGCTAGATAACTCAATGGGCTCACACAGTCACCACCCATCATCTTCATCTCCATCATTCTCCATGGTTGCCTGAACCTCCAATTTTGGCACATATGCTATAAATTCCAATGGCACCCCATCATCTCTAGTCTCAAATATAAAATGTTTTCTAGACATTTAAAGTCCTTTCCAACCTGAATTGTCTTTCTAATTTTCTTATACTTCACTCCACTTCATGTACTTAATAGTGACATCTGCCTCCTTGCCAATGTCCTATCTCCTACCTCTATCCATGCCTTTTCATTGACAGGTCCCCTCCCCATCCCCATAAACTGGAATGTTCTTGTTCCTCATCTCTGCCTGCTGGCTCCCCTGGTTTCCTTTAAAATTCAGCTCAAATTAGTAGGAGGCCTTTCAAAAACCTCCATCCCCCTAATTAATCCCTCCTAGTGTCCTTTTGAAATTACCTTCTATTTACACACACACACACACACACACACACACACACACACACACACACACACACATATTTGTCCCTCTCTAAATAAGTGTCTCTCTATGTATATGTATGTATATACATAAAACCTATACACAGACATACACACACACACATATTTGTCCCTCTCTAAATAAGTGTCTCTCTATGTATATGTATGTATATACATAAAACCTATACACAGACATACACACACACACACATATTTGTCCCTCTCTAAATAAGTGTCTCTCTATGTATATGTATGTATATACATAAAACCTATACACAGACATACACACACACACATATTTGTCCCTCTCTAAATAAGTGTCTCTCTATGTATATGTATGTATATACATAAAACCTATACACAGACATACATACACACACATATATATGTACTTGCATAGGTTTTACATGTCACACACAAATACACACATATGTATATATATACATATGTGTATATATATGTATACATATATATATATACATACATATATATATATATACATACATACATATATATATATATATATATATATATATATATATATATATATATATATATATATATATATATAGGGAGAGGAAGAGAAAAAGGCAAAAGGAGAGGGGGAAGGGAGAAGGTACATAGTTGTCTGAAAGTTATTTACTCAACAAGAATATAAGGTCCCCCAAGGGCAAGGACCATAATTTTGTCTTTCTTTGTATTTCCAGAGGTTAGTATATTGCCCAGCAAACAATAGGTGCTTAATAAATACATACTGATGCACTGACTAACTTATCTAAGACTCATAATACTCAAGAACTGGGTAGGACTTCCAAGATCATTTGGTCCAAGTCCTTTGAAGTCCAGATCTCATTCTAAGTCATTCCCAATAAGTAGCCTTCTAGCAGATGTTGGAAGAGATGTCAAAGAAAGAAGAACTCATTACTTTAAGAAGCTACTCAGGTCGTTGTTGGATATTCTCCTAGTTAGAAAGCTCAGCTGTTTATGCTTTTGTCACTTCCAACCACTGATCCTAGTTCTTCATTCTGAGCCCAATACAAAGCTAACTATTTTCTGTGTGACAACACATTGACTATTTGAACATTACTATCTCACTCCCTTCAAAACTTCTCTTCTTCAGACTAAACATCCCCAGTTCTTTAACCCAGCCCCATATGGCTTCAAGTCTCCATACCACCTGGTTGCTTTCTTCTGGATGAGTTCCAACGTGCCAAAATTCTTCTGAAACTTTTACGCCCAGAACTAAACAGTCCAGATGTGGTCTCACTAGTACAGAGAACAGTGGGACCATAACCCCCTCATTCCAGATCCTTCTTAAGTTTTCAGAGAAAACCACCAGCTAAAGTTCAGCCTGGCTCTGATCCACAATTGACTTTTTTTCTGTTCATTCAAAGCCTTCCTACTAACACTGATGTTTTATAAAGATATACAGAGGCTATCTACCCCCAGAAGACAGGGTAGAAATATACAAAATGACAGAACCAGAGAGGCATGTAGATGGAAAGAGATAGGATAGCAAAAATAAAAAAAAATGCCCCTTCTCTACTATAACTTGAGAGAAATGTACATGAATTAAATTCTGGAGTTGGGGTCCCAGTTTCCCAAACAGACTGTGAGATGTGCAAGATTACAGCCAATTCTTCTCTTCTTGCCATTCCAAAAGGAAGCATGTACCAGGGTCAGCTAAGGGCTCAGGCTCATTAGGCCACATGATTATAAACTTCATGAACACACTATAGGCAAAGAGTCTGTGTTTCTTCTTTTTCCTGTATTCTCGCTTGCCCCAGGCCCACGGGAGGTTTAATAAATACTTGCCAAATCATAGGATCATAGATTTCAAGCCAAAAGAGACTTCAGAGATCACTGCATCCACCCCCCTCATTTTACAGATGAGGAAAATAGGGCCCAGAGAGGATTTAAATTGAATTTGTAATCAGTCAACAACTGGGCCTCAGCTGTGTGTAGGCCACTTGTACTAAGAGTTTCAGGGAGTTAACACAAAGGAGGAAGAAAAAAGAAAGAAAAAAAATAACCCATCCTACATTTTTCAAACATGACACACAGTAGGCGGGCAAGGTTATTTTCTGAGAGCCTTCCATGAGTCAAATATCAATGTAACAAATACAAATTTGCAGCCAAACCTCTATGAGGAAGCATGGTAGAATGGGAAGACTTGTATTCCTGTGGCAATCATAAGACTTGGGTCCAAATACTGACTATCTTTTACCAGTGGGAAAGTCAATCACTCAGCCTCAGTTTCCCCATTTATAGAATGGGGATAATAATTTGATATATCTCACATATCTTGGAGGAAAATATTTTGTGACCTTTACAGTGAAATATAAATATAATATTACATAATACATAATTTTATATGTAATATTATA
Organism: Sminthopsis crassicaudata; assembly: GCF_048593235.1. Classification (NCBI taxonomy): domain Eukaryota; kingdom Metazoa; phylum Chordata; class Mammalia; order Dasyuromorphia; family Dasyuridae; genus Sminthopsis; species Sminthopsis crassicaudata. The sequence continues at coordinate 391,036,699 of NC_133617.1, forward strand.
AATGTATGTAATATGTAATATTATAAAACTGCAATGTTAGAGCAGGACTTCAAAGAGTCTATTGATATCCTACTTATGATAATAATATGCAATGCAGCTAACTTCTAGCATGGGTAATCTCCCTGGAGTCTCCTGCTATGGGATCTGACATATACAACTGAATTTAAAATAGTTTCTCTGGCCTATAGATCTTCTCACTTCTCCAAAGGCCAACCACCCATGCACCACACTACGACAAACTTGCCAAGATCCACCTTTTCCCTGGCACAGGTTTACGGCCCTGCCGCTCCATCAAATGATTCAATGCTGCCAGCTGAGTTTCATTTATCTTTCCTTCAGCTGGCACCATCTTCCTTTCCAGGCCAGAGATATCCTTTGCCTGCCAAGAACACCCAGGAGCAAAATAGGAAATCCCTGGAGTTTGTTTCAAGGAGGGTGAGGGAACAGAGAGCAAGAGACACAGAGAGTGGTATTTGCCAGGGTGAGTTAACATGAGAGCTATAGAACAGTCAGCCCTTTTGTCTATCAAGAAGGCTTCCCAAGCACCTACTATAAGCCCCATAATGGACAGAGCTTTAGACACTTGGGTCCTGGACAAACCAAAATCCTTATCCTAGAGACACAACTGCAGATAGGACTTTCCGTACAGATCTATGGATTTTGGCGTTTTCCCAGCAGATGGCCAGATAGCGGCTGTTGTAAACACCTGTCAGATTTTGTATAGCTCTCAGTTGTAAATGTTGCATAAAAATACTTTGAAGCTTTTTCATTGTTGGACAGCCCACAAAGGAGTGGTAGAAGAAGCTAGGGGATGGCTGTAGAATTTTATTTATAATAAAGTCTGACTGGATGCAATGTAGTCGTTGGCCAACGAGTGGTCAGGAAGCTGAGCTGAGCCCGGGTAGGCTCATTGCTGTAATCCATCACCAAGTGAACATGGCCTTCAAACAAAGAGGGGAGTCTGGTTTGAATCAACCAGCAAACTGGAAGCTGGTGGGGGGAGGGGATGTCACAGCCCATTTCAGCCAGGTCCACTGGGTGTGGTCACTCTGGAGCTTGATCAGGCCCCAAGCACAGCAATCAAAGAAAATCACTCACTTTGGCTCAATTCTTGTCTCTCACCTGTCTGTCAAGCACAGATCACAAAGGGCATTATTATTTTCCATTTGAGCATTCTGACATTGCTCCATCCTTCAGTCAGCTCAACTAGCAAGTATTTTCCTTTATACCTGATATTTGCATCTCCAGACCCTTTTCACAGTTGCATTGTATTAAAAGTGGAGATTTCAGAAAACTTTAGATTTACATATTTCAGATGCAAAGCAGTCACAGAAACACAGGGTAAGCCAATCCTTAGCTTTTCGAATAAGAAAATTAATCATAGGAAAAGGAACTGATTTTCTCAAAGTCACAATGAGTACTGATATTAGAGCAAGAACCTAGAACTCAAGGCTCTGGATTCTCTAATCTACATTTTTCCCTACCATTCTAGCCTTATTAACAAATATGTGCTTCCAATATAGATCGCTATATAGTAGAGAGTGTCTGCCCAGGATTAGAAGTCAGGAAATTAGGGTTTCTGAATTGTTTCATTTTTAGAGAGGTGACTTGGAGAAGTCTTACATTCCTCAACTGTAAAATGGGAGAGAACAGCCTCTGCCTTGCGTCCTTCCCAGGGTTCTCATGAGGATCACAGATCACAAGAGTTATAGATTTTAGAATTGAAAAGGACATTAAGGGACACAACTCTGTAAGAGTTATAGAATTCAAGATTTACAGCTAGGAAGAACCTTACAAATGCAGAAACTGAGGCTCACTGAGGTTCTGTAATTTGCCTAGGAGTCACATGGATTAAGAATGTGAAGCAGGATTTGAACCCAAAGTCCTCTTAATTCAAAGTCAGGAAACACTTACCCACTCTACCATACCACCAGCCTCTCAAAAATGAGATCATGGATATAAAAGTGCTTTGTAAGTGGCAAATGGCCTATAAATGTAAAAGGAATGCTATGACTGCCATGTTCAAGTTTCTGCCCTCAGCATTGGTTCTCAAGATGAATGATCTTTGTACTCAAGGGGGTCATTATCTACTTGGGAAAATAAGGTAAACACATGGGAAGCAGATCAATGCAGGAAATCCAAAACTGAGTGCTGTGGGAAAGGAATGGTGAGTGAGTTAGAGAAGGGAGAGCACATAGGGTTCTTTTTTATTTTTTATTTTTTTTTAATTCATTTTTCCAAATTATCCCCTCCCTCCCTCCACTCCCTCCCCCCGATGGCAGGTAATCCCATACATTTTACATGGAGCACATAGGGTTCTTAAAGGCAGAGGAGATTTCCTGATGGAATGGACGTTGAAGGACTGGCAGAATCTGGATTGCAAGAAGACTGAGGGGAGAGCATTCCAGGCAGGGAGAACAGTGTGAGTAAACATGTGGAGAAGGAAAAAAAAATTCTGAAAGGCAGTGGGGAGATCACAGGATCATAGATTTTGGCCATAATTGACCTTAGAAGTCATCATCCAGGCCAGCCCCTTTTTCAGATGAGGAATGTAGGGACATGAGAAGTTATATAGTTAGCAAATGTCTAAGGCAGGATCTGAACTCATGTCTTCCAGGCTTCAAAATCTAGAACTCTTAGTCCAGCTGATGTAGAAGATCCCCATGGAAGTTAAGGGAAGATAGGTTAGAAAGTACAGTTGGGCCAGATCATGGAGCATTTAAAATTTTCCGTGGCCCCTCCCCCTGCAAAGAGGAGGATAAATTAAGATCATCTAAACATGAAGTTTCTCTCCTTCCTGCCAAATACAGATGCATGTGTGTGTGTGCACACAAACATGTATTCACGCCTCTACTTAACAGCTTTGGCCAAGCAAAAGCTATAAAATAAATCTCTAGGTAATCATCAGCTTAAAAAAAAAGTCTAACTGAATGAGAACTCAGAATTCATGATGACTCTCGGGTACTAAGAATTGTGTTACCACCTCAGGACTCCAAAATGCTATTTACATCGCTTATCTTTACACCTTAAAGTCCAGCAAAATAATTAATCTGTCATCTTTGTGGCTTCACTAAGGTTGAATGGGAGATCTGGACCCTACATCACTAGGCCCTGCTGGATAATCCCTCCTGCAAAGTCACCAGCACCTTGAATTCAACACATCCCAGATAGATTCCACTGTTTTTTCCTTGTCCTTCCCTCTCCTGAATCAGTCTCTCTTCCCCCCTTGCCCCTTTCTGAGGAGGGCACCATCGGTCCTTCTCTATCCTCATCTCTCTCACGTTGCCACCAACACTACTCAGACTTTCATTATCTTTTACATGGATGATTGTTAATAGCTTCCTAAATGGGCGCTCTCTCTCTCTCTCTCTCTCTCTCTCTCTCTCTCTCTCTCTCTCTCTCTCTCTCTCTCTCTCTCTCTCTCTCTCTCTCTCTCCAAACTTTTATTTACACAGCTGTGAAAATATATTTTCTAATGTTCAGGTCTGAGCATACTATCCCCCACAACTGAAAAATCTTGAGTGGGATTCTATTGTCTCTGGGATAAACCACAGATATCTTAGACTGGCACTTAAGGCTCACCTCAATCTGGTTCTGGCTTACCTTTCCAGCTTAATTTGTGCTATTCCACTCCACTTCTGTGCACCCCCACTTGCTGTCCCCCTTCATATCCTGAGTCTGTATAATGAAATGTTTTTGCTTTTTTTTCCCAAGGCTCAGCTCAGTTGCCTACTCTTGGTCTTTTTCCTTTCCCTCCTCCAAATGATATCCACCATGATATTCCCAGGTAAAATGGATCTCTTTCCATCTATATTTCTCAAAGGCTTTTGTCTGGATCTCTTTTGTATCTAATTAAACTCTACTTTACATCATACTGATTTGTGTAGGTGTCTTATTCCCACTATTAGATTACAAGTTCATTGAAGGCAAGGACTGTGTCATTCTTTTTTTTTAAATATCTTTAGAACTAAGACAGTAATATTTTAGCAGCCATCCTAATAAATAGTTGCTCAATGGAAGAGTGCAGGTTAGCTCTAGAAGAGTATTTGGAAATTATCTTCTTTCCTCCCCCCACCACTTTTCAGAGGAAGAATATAAGGTCCAAAAGATAGGACTGTTACATTAAAATTTAAGACTCACATCCTTCCATTTTAACTTAATCCATTAAGTCTCCTTCTTCTCATGAGGGAATTGTTTTTCTCTTCTAATGGTTAAAATTTCCATTCATAATTGCACAGAATCACATTCAACTTTTATAAAAGGTCTCTTTAAAAAGACTTAGATGAAATGATCCAGACTACAGCAAGCAGGACCAATAAAACAATATAAACAACAATTGAAACAATGTAATAGAAAGAAAATGAAACTTAATATGAATTTAAACTTAACATGAAACATATATAATTATAAATGATTTAACTCGAGACAAAAACAAGGCACCTTCCTCTTTTCTTTGCAGAAATAGAGGACTAGGGATGTATAACACTCCTAGTTTGTTGACAAGGTGCTAAACTTTTTCTTTTTTATTTTTTTGTACAAGGGATGGTTCACTAAATCAGGGAAAGAGAGATTTGGAAATCAAGATGATGTAAAAATAAAAGCTGGAAAAGGAAATGGCACTTCAGTATTTTTGCCAAGAAAACTCCAAATGGGGTCTCATGAAGATTGACATGATTGAAACAACAAGAAAAACCTAAAAGATATCAATAATAAATAGATAGTTATCCCTTTCCCAGTTTGTCTCAAACAAAGAGAATGCTAAAAATGGATGATGTAATCCTACTGCCATCTCTAGTTGATGGGTGAAATGGGTGAATCTTATAGCTCCTCTATGCATCTTAGTAAGACAAGTACTCAAGATAGTTTTGAAAATCATAGTGCCAGTTAAGAAGAATCACCTGTCTCTAGTTGTCTAATTCTGTCAAGTCTATTACCGTTTTTTCTTTTTTTTGCTCCCCCATGCTCACACTGGGTAATCTTACAATCTTGCCAAAGAAGAGAACTGAGTGTTTCTCACCCTATTAAAAGACTCATGACTGTAATTTATTACTTATTGTAATGATATCTGAGTCTATTGGCCACAGATTCTGGTGCATTTTAAGACTCATAAAGGAGAAAAAGGTCTCTTTTAGTAAGAGGGCTCTTTGCCTGAAATTCAGTCAACTTCATTTTTTTCTTTCTCATGCCAGGGTCTGTGGGCTGTTACACTCTGGTATAGGATTCACACATCTGTATAAATAAGAGTTGCCTGGCTGGGTTCCCACCTAGCAAAGCCTAAACTGAAATGTTTGACATCACCAGTGAATATCTATCCTATGGCTCCTACGTTCATAGCATTTCCTAAAGATAAAAGATTCATCTTGTTTCACATACTTTATACTTTGGAGACTCCTTTTCTTACAATGACTCCATGAGATAGGAAATATATGTATGATAGCCCTATTTAATAGGCAAAGATTGTGAGGCACAAAATGGGCAAAGCAACTTGTAGAACATGTAGTTCAACTTTCTCTATTTGTCTTATTGTAGAGATATTGTAGATGGGAAAACTGAATCCTACTTAAGAACAATTTGCCCAAATCACAGCCAGCTGCAATGAAGAAAAAATGACTAGATTCTTATTCTCTTGTATTATATCATAACTCTCCCAAGCTATACAGTACAAATCCAGGGTATTCCAAAAGACTTAATGAAGTTTTAAGGTACTAAAGCTTAAAATTTTGGCATGTATTGCATATAAGCACTATTTTAAAATAAATGTTAGAAGTACAGTAAACAAATGAACAAAAATCAATATGGAATAATGGAATTGTGCTCTGATTATGTACTTTGTGTACCCTTGGTAAGTTACCCCTTGGTGAGCCCAAGCATCCCCCTAAGAATACAATAAAAGACAGCAATGGATGATCTTCACTGATAAGACACTTTCTTATTGAAATCCAGGGTCCAGTCAAAAATAATTTATATATATATATATATATATATATATATATATATATATATATATATATGTATGTATGTGTGTGTGTGTATACATATACATATATTATATTTCAAAAAAGAGAGGCAAAATTTGACATTATCTATATCTCTTTATGACCAAGAGTAGTCAAATGGACATTCCACCAACTGTAGGAAAAGACTTCTAAGTAACTTCTGGAGTTTTGATGGCTATGAAGGACTTAGATTTAGAGATTATTGACTGGTTCAAGCTAGAGAGAACTTCAAAGAGTCCATGGTCCAGTGCCCTCCTGTTACAAATAAGATATCTGAGATCTAGAAAGAGTTAGTGACAGCTCACAGTTTTGTTCCTGCACCTAAAGAGCTATTTTTCAGAGCATAGCTCTACTGAAAAAGGCAAACACTAATGCAGAGCACATATGAAACAAACTTCAGTTGCCATTTTTTCCTTTTCCTTGTCCTGTGCCTTCCAATTTACTGCATATATTATCTGCCATAATGAATCTGTTTGTTTTTTCCCTGTGACAGAATTAAATTTCTTAAGTGCTAGTTATCATTGATAATGTGCTTCAAGCTACTTATACCAGCCTTGGTTCTTTTACATGATTTTTCCTCCACCTGAAATTTTGATTCTTTCTAGGTCAAATTGTTTCATGGTTCACACCTATGCACATCCCTGGAAAAATACTGGCACTAAGCAGAGGGGCTTCTGCAGAAGGATTCGCTGAAAATGAAAGTGTGTGATTTCCTAAATGTGACCAAGATTCTGCTTCTCCTTCCATTTAATTCTGGAACCAATTTACTGTCCATTTTCAGTTCTTATATGTGCGTGTGTGTGTGTGTGTGTGTGTGTGTGTGTGTGTGTGTGTGCACCAATGCATCAATCCATCCAACTGCATGTGCTCTCTATCTAGGTGAGAGTATTTTTTACCTGATGTTTTTTCAAAGTGGATAGTTGGGTTAAGTTACTCTTGAACAACTGTGAATTTCTTTGAGATAACTTTATATATTTAGAGAGCCTCACAACTTAAAGGCATATTGTGAACAATGATGTGTGCATAATAAGTGGCTCATAGAGATTAAAAAGCTTATGTATCACCAGAAAAGGAGGAGAATCAAGAGGGAGGAATCACAGGTGGCTGTCCCAAGGACTTCCATGGTTTCCACAAACTATTTAAGGAGCCAGAAAAAGGCTTCCAGCACATTGAGGAAATATTGGGGAGAGGGGGTTATAAAAAGACAAAAATGCAACTCACATAGGATGGAAAGTCATAGATATGGGGTGAGCTACCAAGCCCTCTCCAATTCATATCCCATAGAGCTGCAAAAGGGCTTCCCCCAAAACACAGGCTTGCTCATATCAGTCCCCTCCACAGTAAACTCCAGTGGCTCCCTATGACCTTGAAGTTCAAACAAAACTCTTTTCCTAACTGCCTTCCCATAATGCACCCTATTAATCAATCTAGCCAAAATGACCTTGCTTTTCCTCAGATAGCCATGCAGCTTCCCATGCCTAGAATTTGCTCCTTCCTCCCTTTTGCCTCTTAGAATTCCCAGCTTTCTTCAAAATTCAGTGTGAATGACACCTCTTGCACAATCCCATCAGATGCTAGTGACTTCCTTCAAATTTTTTTTTTATTGTTGTTCAGTCATTTTAGTCATGTTCTCCTTCTTCAGCTCATTTTACAGATAAAGCAACAGGTTTAAGTGCCTTGTGTAGGGTGACAGAACTAGTGTGTGAGGCCAGATTCAAATTGAACTCAGATCTTTCTGACCCCAGCCATGTTGTTCTATTTACTGTTCCCCCAAATTACTTTGTGTTTATTTTGCAAATATTTTGTATTCATGTAAAGCCACTTAAATCTCTTAGTGCTATGGGCAACTCTTTAAAGTTGTTAATTTCAGAGAAGGTGCCAACTTACATTGGTAGAGGGAGTTTCCTTCACCAATTGGTGCAGGTGTAGGAGTTTCTTATACCATATGAGACAGCAAATTTCCAATCTAACCTCAATACCTTCCTAGTTGAGGGGGCAAGTCACTCAACCTCTGTTTCGGTTTCCTGGCCAAATCATTTAACCTCTGTCTGCCTTAGGTTCCTCAACTGGTTGTTGTGAGGAGCTAATGAGTTGATATTTATAAAGGGATTAGCACTATGCTTAGTATATAGCAGGTGCTTAATAAATGCTTGAATCCTTTCTTCTAACAAAAACACAGATCTGGTCCTTATCCCTATATTTCATATTTATATGTTCATGCTTCCTAGGAATCCTCAAGCTTCTCTAGGGCAGAAAATGTTTCATTTTTGTCACATTCTAGTACTTGATATATAATAATATATTACTTGAGGAACAGAGGAAGAAAGACTGCATTCTGATGATATCACAGACCCATGGAAGTAATTAATACTTAATGGGATATTGGATCCTTGAAAAAAATAGTTTTGGAGTAAATACATGTACTTCACAGAGGCTAAAAGGAAAGAACAGAAGGATGAATTAAGATTTGTGAAGGAAACTTTAATTTTTCTTCATGCGTATTTAATCATTTCTCACTTTGTGGGGAATATGTTTGGTGCTTTAGCTTCCTATCAAAGTGACTAGATGCTACTGGCTTTGGGCAAACATCATGCCATATCAATACCCATCTGTCATTTGGAATGGAAAAAAAAACAGATTTGGAATCCGTACATTCCTTCCAATGCCTTGGCAGTTGAGATGGGGTTGGGAAGAACAGCAAATTGTTGTATTTTTATTTTATTTTTCCTTCTAAGAGGTATCTTGGCATAATGGGTGTGGGGGAGGGAATGGGAATAAGAGTAAGAAGGCCATTTTTGCATCCCTCCCAATATCCTTGTATTATGAAGATCAAGAGTGAGTATAGCTGGAGTACAATTGTACTGGCAGGAGGGTGGGGGAGTTGCTAAGGTGAATGAATTGGGAAAGGGGAAGGTGAAAGCAAGGCAGCAGCCAGGTTAATTGTCCTGAGGAGCCTCTCCCATGATATTCTGTCCATCAGAATATATAAGGACAAAGAAATGAAGCTTTTAATGCAGTTAAGGGGAATTAGCCCTTCTGACTCTGCTTGTGCATTGGATGGCAGTGCTAAGAGAAGGAGGAAGAGGAGGAGAGAAAGAAAGGGGGAGGAGGGAGAGAGGCAGAGGTCACCAGGGAACAGCTAGAGGTTCACCAGGGAACAGCTGTAGTGGATCAGGTGTTTCCTAGTGGCTTTCCCTTTGTGACTACCCATATGCTTCCTTTGTTCTGGGAGGCTTCCCTTCAAAGCCAAACTCACTCAGCAATCATTTATTAAGCAAGGCTTTATGCTTCCTCCTGAGTTGGTCCATGTTGTCAAGCTCCCAGAGCTCATCCAAGGGCATTTGGCTTTGATGAATCTGGGTCTCAAAGTCAGTGACAACTGTCCTTGTCATAACCTTCTGAATCTTTCCCTCTCCCTTAGGGCACATCTGCCCTCAAGGTTGCAGGACTCTGACTAAAATGACATAATGCCTCTGAAAGGGCTCTGAAAAATGCAGAGGGGCAAATAATTGTGAATTAAATAAAAAGAAAATACATTCCTCTGACTGTATTTTGTCAGAACTTTTTCTGGGAAAGCAAGGATCCAAAAAAGCTTCTAATATCTTTTTATGGGTGAACAGAATCCATGCCCTAAGTTATACCAGAAGTTTAAGATAACACATCCATTTTGCTTCCAATCCATCCTTGTCTAGTCCAATAATCTTTGATCCCTGGCTTGGAAATTGAATTTTGTCCTATTTCACTTTAAGCTGGATTGGGTTTTGTTACAAGCATTCGCTGGCAGGAGTAAGGAATAATTCCCCTTTAGTGCCACCAAGTTAAGTAGCAGCTTACATGTGAAAAGGATGACTGTTCTCTTCCTCCAACCCAAAGGGTGTTCTCAAGGCAGGATCAAAGGATTGGCAGGAAAGCCAGCTGCTACCTTCAAAATCCACGAAAAATCTGGACTAGAGCTCTCTCTCAACATCTGTCTAAATAGAGGTAACATATTTCTTGCATGACCTTGAACACTTGCAGGCAGGGTTTGGTCTTTCTTGAAGCACTGTAGATAGGAGGGCTGGTTTAAATTCATCCAGGGAATGTTTGACAGGTTGGCTACAACAGCACAAGAAAATCAGAAAACTTGACACATTCCTTCCTGGATGTCCCTCTGAAAGGCAAAGTTGAGCCCATGTAACAAACCTTTTACAAATACACTTCCCTCTATCCTCTTCCCCAACCCACCACAATTTCTGATTAATTAGATTAGATTAGAATTTTATTTTTTTCCCTAGAATCTAGGGGCATGAAGCAGCCCTATAGCATTTGGCCATCAGCACTTCCACCTGCCATGACCCTATATTTCCAATAAGCTAAAGGAAAAATATTTGAGACCCACTTCAAATGATAAAAGGAGATGGCATTAGAACAGGAGTCCAAAACCCACAAAATATCTCACCTTAGATCCTGGCTCTGCTACTAACTCCCCAACTTCCATTCTTGGGGAATATTTTGTATAAAAAGTGTGTGTATGCATGTGTGTGTGAAAGAGAGAGAGAGAGAGAGAGAGAGAGAGAGAGAGAGAGAGAGAGAGAGAGAGAGAGAGAGACAGAGAGACAGAGAGACAGAGAGACAGAGAGAGACAGAGAGAGAGAGAGACAGAGAGAGAGAGAGAGAGAGAGAGAGAGAGAGAGAGAGAGAGAGAGAGAGAGAGAGAGAGAGAGAGAAAAGAGAGAGTAGGAGAAGAGGAGGAAGGAGAGACAGAAGGGATGAAGGGAGGGAGGGAAAGACAAAGAGAAACAAAGACAGGATAAAGAATGGCTGCACATTAACATTTTTTCTCCTAATATCCCTGTGAGAGAGGTAATATTTGGACTGGAATTTATAAGTGTATCACTGTAGGGAAATTTTGATATAGAAACACTTGGTGTACCATTGCCTAATCAGCATGGCATCATAGAGATGCTGACCTAGGGATCAGAAAAATGAAAATTCAAGTTTAACTTTTGATAAAATGGCAACTCCTTGAAGATGAGAATTCCAGCCTTTTTGTGTATTTCATGTATTCCTTTCTCAATCTGGCAATCTAAACATTTCTCAGAATAATGTTTAAAGTGCAGAAAATCAAATTCAAAAGGAAATCAGTTGAATTAGGATAAAGGCATTTTTTTTCCATCCAAGTTCACAAAGCTCTTGAAATCTATGGATTGACAGGGATCCCAAGTTAAGAACTCCTGTCTAAGACTAGAAGCTGTAGTCTCATTGCCAATATGCATTGTTGGAAGGAATTTCCACACTCAGTGTTCCCTATCATGATGAAATCACAAGTTCAGGCCAATACCTCCCTCACAGGCTTATTGGAAGGAAAGCACTCCCAAAGTACCAAAGTCTCCCAGAGTGTCAAATAAAAGTAACTTAATATTATCCTTATGTGTAAAATGAGGTTTCTTAAACTTTTTCCACTCACAACCTATTTTTGCCTAAGAAATTTTTATGTGACTCTGGGCATAAAGGTATATAAAAGAGGCATCCAAATCAAACATTTACTGATAATAAATCATAATTTTGCAGTCTGCACATTCAGTGACAAGACCCCATATGGAATCATGACCCACAGTTTAAGAAGCTAGAGACTAAATAAGCCCTGAGAGCTGCAAAGCTCTGATTATTTAGAAACACCAAAGAACAAAACTACATAGGAGTGTAGACACATTTGGTAGCTATTTTTACAAGAGCCACAACTGGCATTTCTAGAGTGCCAAGGGTATCGGCTCCTAGAGAGACCACATTTATCCAATCACCTTTATGCCATGTCACAGGCAAAGGGTCACTGGAGGAGGTGATGGAAAAGGCAGCTAACTTTTGCCAACCTGTCTTTCAATAAGCACATCCTAAATGACTCTTACGTTACAGGCCTATGTTGTTGTCTGTGAAGTGACAGTGAAGACTGTGATAAACACAAATAAGTCTGGAGCTGATAGTCAAGAGTCCTACCCTCTATGTATTCTGATGGAAGTGGATATCTTTGACAAAGAGAAGATCTAATTCAGTTCCAACTGATCAATGATGGACAGAATCAGCTACACCCAGAGAAGGAACACTGGGAAATGCATGTGGACTACTTGCATTTTTGTTTTTCTTCCCAGGTTATTTTTAACCTTCTGAATCCAAATTTTCTTGTGCAACAAGAGAACTGTACAGATCTTCACACATATATTGTATCTAGGATATACTATAACATATATAAGACTGCCTTGGGGAGGGGGTAGAGGGAGGGAAGGGGAAAAGTTGGAACAGAAGTGATTGCAAGGGACAGTGTTATAAAAAATACTCATACATGTGTTCTGTCAATAAAAAGCTGTGATTTTAAAAAAAAGACTCCTACCCTCTACTAGGACACACTATAGACAAGTTCCTTCCTTTTATGGGACCTTGATCTTCTGTAAAATGGGAGAATTAAAATAAAAGATTTTTGACAAATCCTTTGCTATTCTATGAGTTTCAAGATATAGTGCCTACCCTTGGGGAGTTCAAAAGCTGGTTAGACACAAAACTCACACACAAACCAACTATAGAAAACTGGATGTGACCAATGGATGGAGCATTAGGCCTGGAATCAGCAAGACTTGAGTTCAAATACTGTTTCAAATACTAGCTGTGTATCACTGAGCAAGTCAATTCCCTATTGCTTCATTTCTTCATCTATAAAATAAGGATAATAATAGCATGTATTTCCTAGGGTTGTAAGATTAAATGAGAAAATATTTCTAAATCATACTATATAAATGCTTATTTTTTCTTCTTCTTTCCTAGAGAACAAGCCATTGAGTAATTAAGATCTAGTGTATATAGTGAATAGAGAGATAGCTTTGGATTCAAGACCTACTTTCAAGTCAAACCTTTGTCAGTCACTAAATATCTATTAAGTCCTTAATAGTTATTGTTAAATGGTGGGGATACAAATAAAGATAAAAGACAATGTCATAAAATATTGGAAATAATAATCAGAGGGAAAGCACTAGAATTAAGGAGGATTGGGATAGGCTTCCTAAAGAAGATGAGGTTTTAGCTGGGATTTGAAGGAAACCAGGCAAGTCAGGAAGTGAAGATAAGGAGTGAAAGCATTCTAGGCACTGGGAATCCTCAATCTCTCAGTGGTCCCAGGGAAATACCAAAAATTTTGAATGAATGAAAAAGGAGTTCCTGGTCTACATTGGTGGAGACTTAATTCCCTACTCTGGTAAAATCTTAATTCTGAATTCATTTCCTCCCAATATCCAGTATATAGTCCAAATAAGTATAAGTATTCAAAGATCTATGAAGGTTAGATTTATCAAAAAAGGCCTCCAGATCCTCTTGGGCTTCAAGAGGAAATGCTAGGAAGGATAGAAGACCTGCTTATGGCTCCCATTTTGTGAGTGCATCATCAAAAGAATCCCACCAGTTAATCAGAAAGAAAACCTGCTCATGGAAAGAATGTAAACTCTCTGAGGACAGGGCCTGTTTCTTCCCTAGGACCTCCCAGAATACTTGGCACATATATTGTTGCTGTTTGTCCTTCGTTCATCAAGGGGACCATGACATCAGGGAAGTGATGCCGTGACATGTGAGTGAATTGGACTTAAGTGAAGGAGGGCTGGGCAAGGTCACTAGCTCAGTTTCCTCTCCAGAGCCATCTGGGTCTAGTAGCCAAATAGAGGTCAGGAGAACTGGAGATGGCTCAGGATGAAAGGCATTTAGTAAGTGCTTGCCAATTAGTGGAGATAGGTCTTTAGTGTGATGTAAACACGTCCACATCTATTTCTTCTTCACTGTCTGTATACATGGGTTCAGAGGCATGAGAACATCAGGATCTCTAACCCATAACAACTTCTTCTAGTTACTAGCAGCTTTCTGAATCATATTATGAAATCCTTAGCAAAGTAACAAGTGTGGTGCACTTTATGGTTTTGAATCCAAATTCAGGAAACGTCAGGTTCAAAACCCATCTCTGACACTATCTGTGTGACTAAGGGCATTTCTGAGATTGTCTTCTCATCTGTAAAATGGGGATAATAAAACCTGTAGCACCTACCTTTGTTGTAAGGCTCAAATGAAGTAATATATGCAAAGTACTTGGCAAACGGTAAAGCCCTTTATAAATGTTGACTATTATTTGTTCAGATGAGAGTATAATTGGGTACACATGTCTTCATGAAGAAAAACAGAGATTTAGATAGCAGAAGTGCAAATAGATGAGTGCTATCTACTTAGAACAAATAAAAGCTCAAGTCAGAGATCCCTGGATTAGAGTATTGGCTCCCCTTGGGCAATCAAGGGGAGTCTCTCTACACAGGGGAGAGCCCAGAGCTGCATAGAGTTAACTGGTTACATATTAATACCTTAAGCCAAAGGTGAGTCCCTGCCTCCTTTTCTTACTCTGAGTACCCAGCACTGCACAGTGCTGGGCATATAGGAGGGATGCAGCAAACTTGCTAATTAGTTCCTTGGAGCAAGGCAAACACTCCAGGAGTAGTTTGTATTAAGAGTGATAATAATAGAAATTTATATAGTAGCCACTATGTACCATACGCTATGCTAAGTGCTTTATAACTATTATCTTATTTGAGTCTCGTCACAATCCTGGGAGGTAGATATTATTATGATTCTCATTTTACAGTAGAGGAAACTGAGGCAAACAAATATTAGGTGACTTTTTCAGAGCCACATTTGGGGCAGCTAAATGTAATGTACTAGCTCCCTGGACAAGCTACTTAACTGTTTGTCTCAGTTTCCTCATCTGTAAAATGAGCTGAAGAAAGAAATGGCAAACCACTTTAGTATCTTAGCCAAAAAAAGCCCAAATGGGGTCACAGAGTCAGACAACCACTGAAAAACAGAGTGACCCAAGATTGCTGATACAGAAAGCACTTTGCGAGTTATTATTATTATCTTTAAAATGATGGACTTAGATTAGTTGAATTCTAAAGTCTTTCTAGGGTTAAATCTATGCTCCCCTAAACCATTGCCATCCCTGCCTTCTGCTGAGTACTATGCCTCCCTTGCTTCTGACCTGCTAAACTGGTCATCTTAGGAGCTGAGAATCAAGAAAAGAAAGGGCTAAGATAATAATTTTTCCTTTATCCTAACTAGTCCCCTAGTAAGCTTTTCTTCTTTCTCCCCTGTTCTGAGCCCAGAGCAGATATGTAAGGAATTGAGTCTAAGCCAAATCTTGTAAACTTTGATCGTTTTACATAGAGAGTTTCCAACCTGACATCTATAACTAATAAGAACTCAGCTGAATTCCTTCCTTTTTCTTAGGATCTCATTCTCCAGCCATCAACATTAGTTGTTGGAAAGATTCAGCATCATAAATTACCCATCCTTGGGGCCTAAAATAGACATCTACATGGAGGAAAGAGGAACTTATGAACCCATGAGCGTAAGGTGAACTCACACTCTGTGTCATTCACATGGTGTTAATCAAAACCTTTTGTGAAAGCTCAGCCAACGCCAGGTATTTTCCTATATGCCAGGAGTCGAATCTCTGCCCACAGCTGCTTCCTCAATCTATTTACATGGGAGATATACCAAGAAACCTAAGAATGAAATTGCCAGGGTCCAGCAGGCGGCTGGGACCAGACCCAAGAATCTAAGTAAGTGAAAGGCACTTTTTTCCTGAGGTGTTTGAAAACAGGTGGGAACCTTGGAGATATCTCAGTTTTCTCCAGACCAAAGGGAGAAGCTGGCAATGTCTGCACCATTCAATCAGTTCTCCCTACCCTTCCATTCCACCTTGGATATGCTGCCTGATTAAGCTTTCTAATAAACCACTATTTCAGCATCACTCTACTACTCAAAAATCTTGGGTAAGCTCTCTATAACCTGTTGAATAAAATATAAACACTTGACATTCAAAGACCTCTTTAGTCTGATTTTAAGCCTTAGCTCTTACCATTCCCTTCCATTCAAGCTATGTACCCCTCAAACTCTTTGTTACTATTCTGAATTCTTAGGTCTCTTTTCTGAAATGATCTTTTGCCATCTCAATCTGTCAAAATCTTTCCCCTTATGGAAACCCAGGTCAGGGTGCCATCTCCTCCATGAAGTCCTCCCTACTCTAAGGTCTCACTTGACATATTCTGATCTTTATTCACTGGTACCTGTGTCTTAAGGCTATAAGCAGCTTGGTGGGGAAGTGTTTAATCCTTGAATTTTGCCCTCAAACACAACAAGCATTTTATGCAGTTTTGTTAAATTGAATGCGTGACAGATTCTATCCTCTGTCCATCACCAGAGAGTAACCAGAGACCATGAATTAGAGCTGGAAGTAGTAGACTTAAATCTAGCTCAACTATACCTTTTTACGGAGAAGAAAACAAAGATTTGGACAGGTGTTCCAAGTCTGGAGCTAGTCTTCTTGCTATTCTGCCACAAGAGCCTCATCCCTCCCCCTCCTCAATGTAATGCAAAGTAATGCAAAGAGAAAGCTCAGCTCTCCAATTGGTGTTACCATAAGACCCTTTGTTTTTATCAGAAGTATCTAACAACTGAATGTGTCGTTTGTTATCTGAAAGGCTTTTTTTGCTAATTTGTTTGGTTTAATTTTTAAACATTTTTAGTCAGAGGTAAGAGATGGGGAAGCTAGATCTCTGGTTTCATGTGTGTAAGGAGTTCTAGGGAGGAAAACATTTACAAATCCAGATTAGCAATTGTTGTGCAATTTATAGCTGCCTCGGGCACTAAGACTTTGGGTATCTCATCTAGGATAACATAATCATTATACATCAGAAACAGGTTTTCCTAACACCAAATTCAGTTCATTCTTCACTATCTCAAGTTGCCTCTCAGGACAAATACTGTGCAAGTATAAGCACCTACAGGAAGCTCGATGGGGTTGTCCTTGGAGTCTGGAATTTGAGTTCAAATTCTAGCTCAGAAATTTACTTGCTGTATGACTCAAGGCAAGTCATTTAATCTGCCTCAGTTTCTCATCTGCAAAATGGGACTAATAATAGTACATCCATCCCAGGGTTGTGTCAAATTAGGTGATCTTAGCACAATGCTTGGTACAAAGTAGACACTTAATAAATGCCTGGTCCCTTATTCCATATGGAAATATTTTCTTCACTGTCCTGGTGAAAAAAAAAATCTGGGGAAATGATTTGTGTGATCGTAAGGGTGCTGAATCTGGCATCAGAGGATCTGATGTGAATCACTCTGCCATTTACTACCTTATAGACACACCTCTTTAGGACTTAGTTTATTCAATTGTAAAATGAGATGGCTAGACTAATTGGCCTCCCAGGTCCTTCCAAGTCTAAAGAGATGGTCCAGAGGAATCAGTCCTGCAGCTGCCTCAGTATTCTGCATGGCTGTGTGGTCTTGGGTCCTCATTTCTTCATGTATCATGGTACACATACTGTTCTTTTTGTCCCTTTAAAGAATTGTGGAGACAAATTCCAGCATGTGACTATAACCAGTAAAGGAGCTTTTTTACTTATATTCAAAAGAGGCCTTCAACAATATATGCTTTCTCTTCCACAATGTGTACATAGTAGTGCTCAAGGGTTCTAAGTGAAGATGAGAAGCAAAAATCAGAAAAAAAACATTTCCTTTTTGCTTTTTCTAGTAAATTCTGACCTGGTTTCTTAATTGTCAATGATTTCTTTTGCATTCTGGAACTGTGTCTTGGAGAGAGCAGCTGCTTGTTCTTTGTTATATGCTTCCCAACAGCTGGCTCGATCCTGATTGACCTTATTATCTAACATCCACTTTGAAATGTAGTAGCAATGAATGCATAGCCCAAAAAACAACTGCTCATGTAGAGGATGGTAGAAGTAAAGTCACCATTTTTTCAAGGGGATAAAAGATCCAGGGGTTTCCAGTGAGTTCCAAGGTCAGTGTGAATCAATGTGAAGCAATTGTTCAAAAATTAGTAGAAGAACCAAGTTCAGAACAAGGGAGGTGGGAATCCTGTTGTCTTCTGTCCTGATCTCCTTAAAATATATGGAGAAATGTATTTAGTTCTGGGTATCCATACTTTAGAAAGGTCACTGAGAAACAGGAGTACATGTAAAGAAGGCAGACCAGGATGGGGAATGCTAGGATAGGAAGGAATTGGTTATAAAGGAATATATTGGTTATAAAGAAAAGAATTGTCATGGCACACACACTATAGTTCTTCACTTGGTCATCACAATAATCTTCCTAAAGCACAGATCTTCCCATGTTACTTTGCCCCTACTCAATAAATTCTAATGGCTCAACCTCACTACCATGATCAAATATAAAATCCTCTGAATTTAAAACACTTAATAACCTGGCATTTTCCCCTACCTTTGTCCTCCCTCCACTTTCCATTCTTCTGGCTTCTGCCTCTGTGATCCAGTGACACTGGCCTTGTCCTTCCTTAAACAAGATCCATTATCTCCTGATTCTGGACATTTTTCACTTGCTATATTCCATGCCCTCGCTCTTCTTTTCTTATTCCTGATTTTCTTCAACCTATAGTTAAATTCTTACTTTCTATAGGAAATCTTTCCCAATCCCCCTTAATTCTAGTCTTTTTTCTCTCTTCATTATGTCCAGCTTATTATGTATGGATTTTGATTGTAGTTATTTGCATGTTGTCTCCCACATTAGACTGTGAGATTCTTGAAAGTAGAGAATTTTTTGTTCCCCTTTCTTTGGATCCCCAGTGTTTAGCAAACACTCAGTGCCTGATACATAGCAGGTGCTTAATAAATTGGAATTGACTCATTGACTACTGTTCAAATGCAAACCTCACTCAGAAAGAGGAGAGCCTTTACCTATGATCTAAATGCCTTTCAGATACTTGAAGTCAGCAATTATGTAGATACTAGAAAGGAGAATTCCAGATGAGGAATCTGATGATTATGAGTTTCGGTGACTTGACCAAAGTCTCCCTGGTATAGTAAGAATCAGAAAAGGAATTTGAATGACTCAAAAGTCCCTTTCCACTATACTATGTCTTCCAGGACTATTATGTGGTAAAGGGAAAGCTAGAATGAATGGATGACAGAGAAAGAATTCAGATCATTACAATAACCTTCATCACCTAACAATTGTGTTGTTCAGTCATTGTAGTTGTGTCCAACTCTTCAAGACCAAATTTGGGGATTTCTTGGCAGAAGTACTGCAGTGATTTGTCATTTCCTTCTCCAGCTCTTTTTACAGATGAAGAAACCTGAGGGAAACAGGGTTAAATGGCTTGCCTATGGTCACACAGCTAGTAAGTATCTGAGGCGAGATTTGAATTCAGAAAGATGAATTTTCCTGACTCCAGGTCCTATAGTCTATCCACTCTACCATCTGTCTCAGACTAACAGTTAATAAAGTCCAAAACCAAAATGGGCTAATTGGGTAGTGAGTTTCCTGTCACTGGTGGTGTTTAGGCAGCTGCTGAATGACACTCAGTGGAATATTGTAGAAGAGACTTCAGGAAGTAATTGGATTTGATGACTTATAAGGATACTTCCAAGTCTTGAATTTCATCTTATAAGAGTCTAAAACACAAAAATTAGTAAATCTTCTGAATGAAAAGTATGTCAGTGTGCTTTGGACCAGAAGGGAAAATACAATTCGGTGGACTTTCTGGACTATTAATGAATGTGTCCATTATTTCTGAAGTTTAAAGCAGATTATCCAAGGAAAGGAAGCTTTTAGCACTTTCACACCTGATTTTGCCTCTAGAGAGCCAAAATACAAAATAGAAAATGAGCACAAAGAAGCTTTTTAAGAAATGAAAACCCCAAAGCCAGATCAGCAAGCATAGCGAATCTGCCTTAATTATTTTATGGAACTCACTGTTAAATCACCTCAAGGCTTCTAAAGGCATAAGCTAAAAACAGAGAATCCCAAACTCTTATGGCATTGCCCCAGTGTCTAGTCCTGGGGTAACTAGATAAATGCAAATCTCTTTGCTACACTGATAGATTGTGCTAGGAACTTACTACAGCATCTCAGAGACTAAGTACCATGAATACCTACTCATCATATTCCCATAAAGGAAATGGCCAAAAGACATGATCACATTCTCAAAACTTAGAGCTCAAAGGTACTGAACAAAATCTCTCCTTTAGTGATTCTCAAAGTGTGGTTAGACCAGAGCTCCTTTTTGGGGGTCCAAGAGATAAAAACTATTTTCATAATATTGCATTATTTGCCTATTTGTTCTTAACTAAAGGCATTTGAGGCTCAAATTTCTTCATCTATTTGAACCAAAACAACATGCACTGAATGCAGAAGCAGATGAGAATCCAGATGTCTTCTATTAAGCCAGATATTAGAGATGGACAAAAATATATAAAACAATGCCACTCTTTTTCAATATATTTTTCGTTTTGAAAAAAATATTTTTCAAAAAATAGGTTATTTAAGCTTACAGTTAATGGATTTATTATTTTATTTAGATGAGTTAATAAATGCTTTTTAAATCATAAGTTTTTATTTCTAGTATGATAAATGATATCAATAATTCACATACAACTCTTTGGGGTCCTAAATTTTTAGGACTGTAATAGGATCCTAAGCCCTAAACCTTTGAGAACCTCTGCCCTAGATTTTAAAGTAATTCTTCTGGGGCAAATTGAAGGCTTATTAGAGATAAGCACTCCAAAGATCCAGATTAACTAGTTAAAAGCAGGATCCAAGTGTCCTCCTCTATCTCAGAGAACCGAGGACAAACAAGGTCTACAAAGAGTGAGGGATCAGGAAATACTTGCACTTGAAAGAGAAATTCCCCAAAGACAGGTAGGATGAACGGGGCAATTTGAACCTGGCAATTTCCCTCCCCTGGCCATTGCATCTCAACCTCAAGCTACTTACTGACTGTAGCAAATCTAAAAAGCATTTTTTAAAAACAGCTTTCAGACCTGATTGTTGTTCTCAGTATATGAGAATATGTCTATATTTCAAAAGTCTAGTTATATCTCCCAAGTCTCACAACATAACTTGGAACCAAATCCAGTAAACATTTTTCATTTACTAAGGTCAGGAGTCAAAGAAAGTGTCTTTAGGAAGAGGAAGAAGTACAATTCAAGAATACCTTGCCCTCTCTGCATGATCTACATACATATGCACCCACACACACTCACAATCCCCACCTATTACACATCATAAAATTGTAAAATATTTCAAGCTATAAAGGATCATTAGAAGGCATCAAACCCAACCATTTTACAAAGGAAGGACCTGAAAAAGGGAAGTGACTTGTTCAAAATCACATGACTAACTGAGCATCTTCAGACTCCAAATCCTGGATTTACCATTATTCTACATTTTCTCCATAAATCCCAGTCTGATTTTATTTATGCGTAGTTACCTCATATTGTCTTCGTCTTTTGAATATACTTTTTTAAAAAGCTTTTTATTTTCAAAACATATGCACAGTTTTCAACATTTACTCTTGCAAAATCTTGTGTTCCAAATTTTTTTCTTCCTCTTTTCCCCCCACCCTCTCCCCTAGATGGCAAATAATACAATATATGTTAAACATGTGTAATTCTTCTATACATGTTTCCACATTTGTCATTCTGAATAAGAAAAATAAGATCAAAAATGAAGAAAAATGTTAAGGAAAACAAAATGCAAACAAACAACAACAAAAAAGTGAAAATACTCCATTGTGATCCACTCTCAGTCCCTAGTCCTCTCTCTGGGTGCAGATGGCTCTCTTCATCACAAGATCATTGGAACTGCCCTGGATTATCTCATTGTTGAAAAGAGCCACATCCATCAGAATTGATCATTGCATAATTTTGTTGTTACTGTGTACAATTATCTCCTGGTCCTGCTCATTTCACTTAGCATCAGTTCATGTAAGTCTCTCCAGGTCTCTCTGAAATCATCCTGCTGATTGTTTCTTATAGAGCAATAATATTCCATAGCAGTCATATACTATAACTTATTCAGCCATTCTCCACTCAATTTCTAATTTCTTGTCACCACAAAAAGGGATGCCACAAACATTTTTGCATGTGTGAGTTCTTTTCCCTTTTCTAATATACTTTTATAACACCATGAGCTATATTATAGATTGGAGAAGGAAATGGCAAACTGCTCTAGTATCTTTGCCAAGAAGAGCCCAAATGGGGTCACAAGAGCCAGATATGAGTGAATAATGATTGTACAATAATAACAACAACAAAATCATTATGGGAGCTTGTGGCTTATCATCACACTTAACTACAAATGTAAGAAGGTAGGAAAATGGACTTAATAAATGATCTACTCCCCTTGGTCGTCCTAACACTTGCTTTGCTAACCTGGCTTCTTCTTGTTGTTTTTGAATGAATATAAAAATGAACTGAAATGAATAGAATAGAATGGAATGCTGTCCTACCCTAAGGCAGAATTTAGTTGGGTCAGTTTTTAGCCCTGACCACACACAGGCAAGTAAAAAAGCAGCTCTGGACAGGAGCTTACCAGACAGAACAAATCACCTCCATGTGTACACACAGTTCAGATAAGAGAACTTCCTTGAGCCACGGGTTGGCAACCTGTAACATACAGGTCAAATTTCTTGGCGTGTAGAACAGGTGCCACAACAATGACCCCCTCTCTGCTGCCAGGAGGATTCAGCAGCTGGCTTAGACTCACATCCAACTCACAAGTTAGTCAGCAGGAGCTCAGCCTGTCCTGCTTCACAAGTCTGACCCCCACACTCAAATGTTCCTCTTAGGATTCAAGGCAAATGGTCTGAGATTACCATTTCCTGATGCCATTAGTAATCCCTTGGCTCATCATTCCCACATGGGCCCTAATATGCCAAAAAGGCAGGTGGTCCATGGCTTGGCTCATTCATTTCTTTCAAAGGACTGCCAACCCCTCAACTAAAGCCACAAAGATACATATGAATAAATGGATACAGGATTTTAATCTTACTTTAGAATTAGAGTAAAAATGAATTCCAGAAGTAAGATCTCAGAACTAAGAAAGCTCTAAGTGGTCATCTAACCCAACTCCACAAACAGTTCAGGGGTTCTCTTCAATACCTGCAACAGGTGATCATCTAGTTTCTGTTTGAATACTTCTAATGACAAGGAGCTCACTGTCTCACATGCTCCCTGGTCTATTCAACTGCTGGGCAGGAATAGTGAGGAAGCTCCCTTAACCTCCTCCTGAGAACCAAAGCTACCTGAGATTCCTATTCATAGGATCCCACTTCTCCATCCTTCCTCACACCCTGGATTCCCAAAGAGCAAAATTCTTCTCCTCTGTGACAGAAATCTTCAGATATATGAATGTAATAGAATTATGAATATGAACCATTCCTTTACCTCGACCCTGAATAACTTATTTTACAAATGAAGAACTGAGATTCAGGAAGGTGATTTGCCAAAAGTCACACAGCTAGTAAATCTCCAAGCCAGGTCCTCTGATTCCAAATCTAGCATGGTTTCTACTGCAATGCTGCTCAGGGATCCAAATCCTTCTGCTTTCTTTTCCTCAGGCTAAACTTCCACAGTTCCATAGGGGGAAAAAAAAACAAACTTTTCTCACAGGATATGGCTTTGAGTCACCTTACCCTCCTTCTTTTCTCCCATAACCTTACTTCCTATGTCTGTGTCCTTCCAGGCACACATTTCAGTAAGGAGAGGCACTAATATACAATCCATCCCAATGTATAAGGCATTTTTTTCTCACAAATTCATATTTTAAAATAAGATATTCATACAGCAGACTTACCCTGTCTCAGAGCTGAATATTGTTGTTATGGACTAGCCCTATTCCAAAAGAAAACAAATAAGTTATTTATTCTCCCACCTTCTTGTGAAGATTATAGGAATTCCAAAAGCCATTGAGTCACTTGGGGGAATGTTCCACAAGTGTCTGTGAACCAGCCTTCTGAAGAGAATTTTTGCACGATTTTGCTGAACTGCTTCTTTTTTTATTTCTTCTTCCAACATCAACTATGTAAATAATAGTTAATATTTATATAGCACTTCCTATGTGCCAGACACTTGCTAAGCACTTTCCAAATATCCTCTCATTTGATTTTCACAACAACCTTGAAAGGTAAGTGCTATTATTATCCTTATTTCGAAGGTGAGGAAACTGAGGCAGATAGAGGCTAAATGACTACCTTGGGGTCATACAGCTAGTAAGTGTTTGAGGCTGATTTTGAATATAGGTCTTCTTAACTCCAGGTCCAAGAATCTATGCATTGTACCACCTTTTTGCCCCTGTAAGGGTTCCCTGACTGGGCAAAGGATTGGGGAAATAATATATTCAGAAATGAAGGTAATGTGAAAACAAAATATCTCAATAAAATGCTTTTTAAAAAATAAAAGAAGAACTTAGAGAGAGAATCATTTTAAGGGAAGGTCTAAATTGATGACAGAATTCTAGTTCTATCTAGAAATGTATGTAATCTATATAAGGCCAGAGTAGAGAACCATTCTTTGCTTTTGCTTCTGTGTAAGACTAGTCCTGCTTTTTTTTCCCTTAAAACTTACCATTGCCCTGTGCACTGATGATGCAGACTAATTGGACCAAAAGACTGCCATTTTCAGCAACTGAAGACAAATTTACTAGAAGTTTTGGCCACTGGATGACTCTTTCCCTATCTTGTGATGTCCGATGAAGCTTAGGCAAAAAAAAAAAAAAAAGAAAAAAGAAAAAAGAAAAAAGAAAGACAGTCTGTGGTTTTGGAGCTAGAAATGAACACAAACTCCTTTGTAACCACTTTCTTTTTCTTTCTTGTCAGAAGAAATAAAGAGGAACCAGTCATTAGTCTTAGCTCCCCTTCACTTCTCATTGAAGGTGCTGCTACAGGTCCCAGGAGGAGAGATGAATGCAAACTACCAATCCAGACTGAGCTCCAGCAGAGTCCCTAGGGGGAGGGGACTCACCAAGAGACTGACTCAGAGGTACCTTCTTCAAAGAGCAGGTACCTCCCCAGAGATCTTAAAGGTTTCAAGCTGGAAAGAACCTTGGATCTAATTCTTATTTAACTGATGAGGAATTCTTAATTTAACAGATGGGGAAACTGTGGCCAAATAAGGTGAAATAGATGGCAAAGGTCCCAGGGAGAGTAATCACCAGGGGCAAGATTTAAATCCCTATTTTTCTGATTCTTAAGTCCAGCACTCTGTCCACAACGACACACTCCTGATAGATTATCATCCAGCCTCAGTTTTCAATTCAAGTTGCAGCGCTGTTACAGATTCATTAGGCCTTGGGCCAATTGTGTTCCCTTCTCTGTACTTCAGTTTCCTTTTCAGTAAAATGTGGGGATTAATCTAGATGATCTTTAAGATTCTTTCTAGTTCTGACTTTCTGCAGCTTATATTTTAATCTAATTTTTAGAGCTAGAACTTTGGAGCTAGTAGGGACCCTTACAGACCTCAAGTCTAATCACTCTTTTTTTTAAACAGGTGGGTGTTCCCTGTTCATTTTCAAACAGAACTTTCACACTAGAGCCCAATTCAACTGTATCTCTCAGTTAAGATAAATTGTATCTGGTGGGGTATCTACAGCAGCCATCTTCAGCCATATGTGGGACAAAAATGAAAGAAATTACTGAATTGATGTCAATTATAAATACTAAGTCCTCCATTCTGATCTTATGGTTTTTTCTATCATTATTCACTGAAATAGACTAGCCTGGACTCAGCTTAAGCAGAATTTGGTTCTGGAATCCACAGTGGCATCATTTTCAGTTCTAATGTTCTGGTCAGACTGTAGGATGTGAGAAACAAAGTTTTTATTCATTATGAAAGATTCTGTTTGAATGCAACAATACTTAACAGGAAAAGGGGCCACAGCCATCATCTAATCCAATGTCAACCTAAAGCATGAAGGCCTGCTATGACATTCCTAACCAAAGGTCATCCTCATGAAGGTTTTATGAGAAACTGACTCCCTCTCAAAGCAGTTTGTCCCATTGCTGCAAAACTCTTGTTATCAGCTAGTAGGCAAAATAACATCATCTATTTGTTGGGAGACAGAATGTTTCATTTTTGTCTTTTCATCCTTAAGACCTGATACAGTGCTGCAAACAGTAAGTGCCTAATAAATACTTACCAAAAGAATGAATAAGAACTTAAGCAATGTGGAGTCCCTCATTCAGCAACACCCACAGCAAATTCAATCCCAACCCTATAGAAAAGGACAAAATAAGGCTGAAACTTCAATAGCTTTGATGAATAAGATCTGATTGTTGGATAATCATGTGAACCCTTCTCATAAGGCTTCTTATTGGCTTATAGAAGATATTTCATGGCATTAGGTTTAGAAGTGGAGTTAGGTTAGGATCAAGGTTAGGCTAAAGGTTAGCAAATATTTACAAAATTCTCTCCTGACAATTACATTGTTATCCTCCATACCCCTCAACATGCTGTCTAAAAGTGAGTTACTATTAAGATTATTAGGATCAAGATTAGAGGAAGGCATCAGGGTTGAAATAGGACTAAAGTTTAGTGTTTCTTTAAAGATGAACTAAAACATAGAACAGATTTAATTGCTATTTACACTAAGCATTTAAATATCTTGCCTCACCAGGGTGCTTATAAGGCAAAATCCAACATGTGCTCTTTTCTTCAAGATGTAAGTTTTGGTATATACAGAATTTGTTTTGGTTCCAAAAGGGTTCCTTAGATCACTTCCTAATGATACGTACAATCTCTTTTTCTCCTCATCATTACTGCAGGCAGATAGACTCCTACTCATCACCCAGGTTGTCCTCTACCCTAAGATCACAAACCCTCATCCACCCCCTCTGCTGGTTTGTCTGGGCCCACAATTCAACGACAGTTCCTGGCATGGGTTACCTTCAAGGCTCTACTATACTCTCTGTCTGTGACGTCACTAGAAATGAAGTCTACCTTTAATAAGAGTCCTTCTCTCATACAGAACTGTCCTGGCTTCATTCTGTGCAAAACAGAGACATGGCAAACTTGAGCCACCACGGAGCTCACATAACCCAGCCTGACAGGCTACAGTACACAAAATCCCACCCACCTCCCTCTATAAATAGGCCTGTGTAGGAGCAACAGTACTCACCAAAAAAGTTCTATTGCAATTATATTTTTAAAAAGAAAAAGTAAATCAATAAGGATACCCCCCCTAAGAAGCTTCTTTGCACTAGATTTTATTTAAACTGACAAGCATACTCAAAATAACTACAGTCCTTTGTTGCCACACCATCTCCTAGAAAATGCCTTCCAACCTGAAACAAAGTGTGAAAAGTTAAGGACTTATTTAATGATCGACCCTTTCTCCATTCAAAGCACTGCTTATATTCAAGAGCAGGCTGCAGTTTGCTAGATGTGACATTCTGACACAGTCTGTTTTGTCAAATCCAGGGACAGTTCCCAATCCCAGGCCAGTTGCTATTTTGGCCATCTCCATTTGTACAGTTGGTTTACAACTTGTAAACTGAAGAAACAAACTGGATTATCATGGCTCTCCATTCTGCTATCTGATTCCTCCCCCCACCCCAATATTATGCCCAACCAAGATTCCAAAGACAGTATTGTTTCCCATGCATCCATCGCTGTCTAGAAAGTGGATCAAAGTTTCTCTAAATCTTGTTTAGCTCCCTAATAACCAATAAAACTGAATTGCATATGCAGTCATTCTTGTATAAACTCTCAAGCCTGTTCATATGACCATTTTTCTTGTTAATACCAAGAATTTACAAGGGAATCTCTTACTATATACATTAGGACCCAATATGATCTAGAGCTCTTTGCAGTAAGCTGATCTTCTCTACACCTGTCAGATCCACAATTGCTTTTTTTAGATTTTTTTTCCTCTTAACCTCTGTACTTAAAGTCACATACTTGGAACTTTCATCTGTTGGAGGTCAAAGCCTCCATCTGGAATGGCTGATATTCATTAAAAATCATTAATTCATTCAGTAAGTATTAAGTTCCTGTTATGTGCCCACCACTGTGTTACTAGTTCGGTGGGCATACAAAACCCAAAATAAATTATTAGTCCCCTTTTAAGAATTTATATTTCTCTAGGTAGACCAAGGAATTCAGTAGGTTGAAATATAAAATAATTCTCTGCTTTGAGCTGATCTTAGTGAGATCTAACCAGCAAAAGTAGTTCAAGTTTAAAGGAGTAAAGTTGTATTGTGGAAAAAAAGAAAAGTATAGAAGAGGACAGTGTTGATTGCATAAGGGATGGAAAGAATAGGGATTGTCTTTTAAGATTTGCACCAGAATGAACCATGACAATTGAAAACACAAATGAGGTTAAAAATAATTCTCTTGAGATGATGGAAAGAGTTCATACTCCCTCAAACCCTGCACATAGCAAATGCTCATTTTCATTTCCAGAGTGATCAAAAAATCACTATGGAAATTCAACATAGGATTGAATTTAGAATCAGGTTCTGTGCTGCGTCTACAGGTCTTTTAAGAAGAAGACCTTTGTCATATGTTATAAAAGAAGGACCATTTGTTTCTGGTGTTGAAGTAAAAGCTGAAAGGAAACTTAATCTAAAGATGGAACTTTGCTATTCTAGTGATGGAACTCCATCTCCATCATTTCCCAGCCTCTATGCCCATCCCTATTCCTATCCAGAACCTTACAGTCAAATTTCTTTTTGGAAGATGCAGCTCCCTGTTGTTTTCTGCAGAAATGTTATGCTAGGTCCTTTATCTTCTCTTAAACTCCCATGGTTTCATCCTCTTTCATAAAGAGACAAATGAAATCCATTCAGATTGTAATTCACATCTCAAGAGCTTTAGGGAATTTTAGGAGAGCTGGATATCTGGAGATAAACTGTTTTCTTTCATCACTTCCTCTCTTCCTCCTTCCCTTTTTCCTTTCTTTCCTTCCTTCTTCCTTTTTCCCCTTCCTTCTTTTCATTTATTATTTTTCTTTCTTTTCCTCCTTCCCTTCTGTCTGTCCTTCATTCTTCCACTCTTCCCTTCCCTTTCCTCCCTTTTCACTTTTTTACCTCTGAACTTTCTTGCCCTTCTTCTTTCCCTCTCTTCTTTCCTTTTTCTTTTCTTTTCTTCTCTTCTCTCCTTCCTTCCTTCCTTCCTTCCTTCCTTCCTTCCTTCCTTCCTTCCTTCCTTCCTTCCTTCCTTCCTTCCTTCCTTCCTTCTTCACTCCTTCCTTCCCTCTTAAGCACAAGAAAATATCCTTTCTGTTATTTTCTACTTCCTATATTAAAAAAAACACAACAACAATGACAACAAAAAAACTAGCTAGAAATCTCTAGTTCAATCCCCAAACAATGTTTTTCCTCTGGCTAGTTTTCAGAAAAACTAAAATTCAGATGTAAAGATTGACGTAACTGAATAAACAAAACAAACCCACACATACAAAAAGAACTGCCAGAAACTTGGATTGGGGGGGGGGAGAGAGAGAGAGAGAGAGAGAGAGAGAGAGAGAGAGAGAGAGAGAGAGAGAGAGAGAGAGAGAGAGAGAGAGAAAGAAGAAGAAGAAGAAACTCTAGGACATAAGCTAGTCCTATGATCAGTTTAGTGGTTTTTTTTCTCCTTCATAAATACCTTCAAATGAAGAAAAAAAAAAAAGCCAAGGAGACAGTTATTGAAAGCTGGCCCTGATCTCATCTGAAGGGCTAATCCCAACTAGTAGATTTATCTACTGGGTTTAGATCCTAGAGCCTTTTATCCCTTAGTTCTCAAACACTGGCATTTGGATCATTTTCCTTTCCAATGACACAGAAGCCCGATGGGGAAGCATCCACCTCTCAAAGAGGGTCTACATCATGTACAAAATGGTATCTATATATGTCTGGAGTGGGGGCAGAGAGAGTGGTTGTAAAGTGTCATTCACAGAAAACTAAGTTATACTCAAACTTAACAGAACTCCTAGATACTTTAAACCCTTGGGACACAGACAAAAACAAAACAAAACAAAACAAAAAAACAAAAACACCTTATTACTTGATATAATATAGCCCCTTCTCCTGATCCTAACAGTACTTTCTCTTCAGGCTTCATAACCTGGTCTAAGGAGGTCCAGGGGAATCCAACTCACACAGTGTTTGGATTTAGAAAAGAGAAACATCAGTTTTTATTACTTTTTTTGAAGTTCAGATTCCTCATCTATATTTAATATTTATATAACAAAATGCACAAAGTTCAGAAAATGTAAACAAACATTTGCTTATCCTTACTTCTTCTTGTCTTCCTAACTTTGACAAGGAAAGTTAGTGTGGAAAACATGGATGGCTTTTTCACCCCTGCCTTATTGCTCTCAACACCAAATCACTCTAGCTCTGTGCAAACTAAAAACTGAGAGACATCCAACGCCCCTAGCAACCACGATGGCACAGCTGCCTGAATAAACCCAGGCCTCAGAAATGCAAGGCTGCAAAAGTGGGGGTGGGGGTGCTTGAACTGATACTGGGAAGATCTACTAAGCCTGGAAACTGCTGTTCACTGCCTAGGGAATTCATAACATATATAGTTCAATCTATAGACCTTCACAGAACCTCTTCCCCACTGCCCCTCTACATAAGGCTGGAGCTCTGTAATTAATAAATCATTTGTCAAAGCTTTGGAAAGCTTGACTTCTTAAGATCATAATGGCCTGGCCATTATGACAGATAATTCTAGTGTCACACATGATTTTTCTCATATTTTCTCTGAAATTCAATTTTCACAAAATCCACTTATCACAAGTACTGGAAAAGAAAAACACATTTCTTTGGTCAGAGATAAAATAAGCTGGGAAGATGAGAAAGGGAAGTGAGGGGTCTGTCCTCCTCTCCAGTATGAAGTAGAAATTAGAGCTAAGCAATTCCAGTTGGACTACAACAGGTTCTCAGCCAATGTCACCTATCTACCAAATAGTCATTCTTGATGCAAAATGAAACAATGCAAATTTTCCTTAGAAAATTTACATGTTTATGTCAATATTCTGCCTCCCCTTGTAGACTTTTAAATAAATGCTTCTTCTGTTTTGAGACATGGTCTTTCTCCTCCTCCTCCTCCTTCTCCTCTAATGACTTTGCAGTTATCCAGGTAAATAAATATGAAAGAAGTCTCATTTCACTGATTCCGGATCAAATGCAGGTGAACCGTTAAATTTTCCCCAGAATAAAATACAAAATTTTCCTAGTTTTCTAACAAGAGATAGAAGTGTGAAGTAGAGAGAAAAGAACAGGACTACATTCTCCTTTTCCTACTTGGATAGCCTGTTTTTGAAGGCTAAAATCATGTTAACATTATGCCTTTCCAGTGCTTTCCCTCACAGAATCGAGTTTATGAATGCCCTGGCGCGCCACAGCACTTCTGAATAAAGAGGGGCATCAAGGGACCAGGCTTCTCTAATATTGCTTCAGGGAATCAAGGTCTCTAACAACTCAGACAGAGCAACTGGATTCTGGGAGACAACAAAGTGTAACTAACTGCTTTGAGTCCATCCCAATCATTCAGAAACACCAAGTTTTCCCAAGCTCCCTTGGCAGGTGGGTTCCCCAAACCACAGGCCAACTTCCCTGATATAGACGTAAAAAACCACAACTACACCCGTTCCCAAGTACCTCCCAAAGCCCGTAAATCCTTCCCGGGATACAAAGTCTTGGAAGGAAAAAGGAGTCTTGGTGTCCAGGCAAAGCAGGGTAGGGTAGAGTAGGGCAACGGGGTCAGCACTTCCCAAAAGAAGGTAGAACAGCCCACCTTTCCCCTTTCCCTTTTCGATGCCTGGGACACTTCGCGCCTAGCAGCCTGAGACTTGTGCGCCCCTCTTTATGAAGTAGCGGCCCCAAGGGGACATATGGACTAGAAGGGAAGGATATGGGTTACAGACCAGTCTGAGGCACCAGCTCCGCGGCCGCGAAGTCTGCTTGAGGCAGAAGAAGACTGTGGCGGCCAGAGCTGGGTAGGGGACTTGTTCCTCATCCGCTGCGCCCAGCTCCGGCTCCGGTTCTTGCTCTGGTTCGGGCTCGGGCGCCGGCTTCGGCTCCGGCTCCGGCTCCGGCTCCGGCTCCGGCTCGGGTTCCGGCGCGCACTCACGCTCCAGCTCCCGTTCCCGGGCAGAGGACGCCCCCGAGGCCACGCTGCCTTGGAGAGACTTGCTGCCGCTGGCCGCATCCTCCTCCTCCTCCTCCCCAGGTTGGGCAGCCTGGACCGACGCGATGGGCACCCGGACCTCGTCGCTAGCCAGCGGCTGCAAGGGCTGTTTCCTCTCGCCATCAGTCATGATCGCGGGCGGCACCTGCGGGAGGGAAGGGGGAGGGGGGACGACAAAGGCAACGCTGACCATGGGGGGGGGGCGGCAACTCTACCCCCTCCCCCTACCGCCCCCGGCCGGCCCCGCCCCAGACAGCCGGGGAGGGGGGAGGGCAGGGAGAGAGGGACAAAGGGGAGAGGAACTGGGGTTGAGGGTGAAGATGGGGGTGGGGGGATTCCCAAGTACCTAGGACAAACTAGGGGCCAGGAGAAGGTGGCAGAAATGGAGTCTAAGGACATCCAGCGCCCCACTCCCTCCCACCTCTCCCCTGACTTCTCTCCACATAGACACTCCGCCAGAGCAGAAAGCCGGCCCGGCCGGCGGGCGCCGGGGGTTGGGAGCTAGGAGCGTGTGCCACACCGCCGCCCCCCCGCCCGCGGCCGCCTCAGCGTCTTTGTCTTTCGTATTAAAGCAAATGCTCTCTTAGACCCCCTCTCCCAGCTCCCCTCCAGTACTCCAGGACCCCTTCTGTTCTTCCCCCTGCTCCGATTTCCCTAGTCTTAGCCCCCACCAGGCCAGGCTGGGTACTGGGCATTCGCGGTCCCCTAACCCTCTGCCCCTCCAGGTTAGGGGGCGCTGGAAAACCGAGGGAGGAGGGGATTTCTGGAAGAAGGCACCCCCTCCCCCAAGTTGGATCCTGGCTTCGGGGAAGTTGGAAAGGGGTCCAGGGAGGCGGAAAGTGCGGGGCGACAACAGGGAGGGCAGGGGGTCGAGTTGCGGGGTCTTGAGTCCGGGACCCGGGGACTAAGTGCCCTAGTGGCTCTTTCGAGGCCTCACCTAGGTCCGGCGACCAGATGGCTCCCCACGAGCATAGCCGTGACGTCCAGTTCACCGAGCACCGGGGCACGGAGACACTTCCCGGGAAGCCAGGACGGCGCCCGCCCGGACTCCAGCTTTGTAAATCCACCAGCCACTAGGAAAGCCCCGGACTGACGGCGCGGTGTCGCGCGCTTCGCGTCTCCTTCGCTAGCTAGCTCCCTCGCGGTCCCTGTCTCTCTGTGTCTCTGTGTCTCTGTCTCAAGCTGGCTCAATCCTGCCCCCACCTCCTCCGCCTCCCGGAGAGATGCGCCCTCCCCCCGCCTCCCAATTCCCGAGGCATGCGGACGCGCAGCCTCGGGACCTGTGGTCTGGCCTCTGGGAAGTCAAGCTAGGGCGCGGACCGTGTGGTCAGGCTGAGGCAGGGTGCCGGGATGCCGAGGAGCTTCGGTTGTCAGCTCCGGAGCCTCCCCACTCCGCTCCGCTCCGCTCTGCTCCGCGCCGCACAGCCCAGCCCAGCCCAGGAAACTTCGGCTTTACCAGCCGGAGGAGGGACCGAGGGAGGAGGCAAAGAGGAGGGGCTGGGAACCCGGCGAAGCCGGGAGGGAGTGGAGTGGGGTACGCGGCGCGGATAGCGGAGGCAGGGTGGCGATGGAGTCCAGGTTACCCCGTCAGCGGGGTGTCTTTCTCGATTTCCTTAGTCCCTAGCTTTTCGCTCTCTTCCTGCTCTTTCTTTCTCTCTTCTCTCCTCTCTCTTTGTCTCTGTCTCCGCTCTCCCCTCCCTCTGTACCGGTCTCTGCTGTGTCTGTCTCCTTCTCTTCCTTCTCCTTCCTTGGCTTCGTGTCTAGTTTTCTCTACTCTTCCTTCCTCCTTGTCTCTTTCTTTCTCTCTCTCCTGCTCTGTGTCCCCTCCACTCACCTACCTCCATAATCCCAGTCCCATTCGTTTTATCTTTCTGTACCTGTCTTTCCAACCCCCATCTCTACCCCTCCCCCATCCCTCCTCTCTCTAGGTTTTCCTTTCCTTCAACCTAATCCTCACAAGATTCCCTGTTAGGTGACTGCTGGCCCTGGAGTCAAGGACCCTGGGGTAGAGGTCGGAGGGAATGTAAGATATCTGATCAGGTGATGGAGTCCTGCTCTCTACCCTGTACCCTTAATGTGCCTCGCGTCAATCTTGGGAATCTGACTTAGACCTTGACAGAAGTGGGAACGGAGGTCTTTTTCTTCTTTTCTTCCACTAGAATTCCTGATCGGGAAGGGATTAGGAGGATGACGATATTCCACCACTCTTCCACACCCCAACTTGCTCCTTCTCCCTTCTAACTCCCCTTCCCCACCCCAAACTAAGAGAAGTAAATTCTATCCCCTGCTTTCCAGCCTTAGATATCCGGATGCGAAATGAATACTGTGAAATGAAGGAAGTTCGACCCCAGAAACTTGTCTTCCTTTCTGAGTGCCAGAGAGGAATTCCAGAAGCTTGTCCTGGGGTAAAGGGATGCAAGAAGAAAAGTAAACGTCTAAGCTCCGCCTC
Organism: Sminthopsis crassicaudata; assembly: GCF_048593235.1. NCBI lineage: Eukaryota > Metazoa > Chordata > Mammalia > Dasyuromorphia > Dasyuridae > Sminthopsis > Sminthopsis crassicaudata. The sequence goes on from NC_133617.1 coordinate 391,071,135, forward strand.
TTTGCCTCCCAAACCGCAGCAACTGCTGCGGATAAACCGCAAAGAAGACTGGAGAAGATTGAGAACCCTTGAGTTGCGACTTTAGAATTTGGGGGAGACTTGAGGGTTTATATCTTTCTGTAGTTCTCTTTCTCAGTGTCATCAAGCAGGAAGGGCGCTCAAGGGGTCAAGCGTGGGAAAGCCTCCCCAGCCACGGAGGATTCTTCAGGAAGCGGTACCCAGCGAGGCTCCCAGTCCTGCGCCATCGCCTGCGGGGGCTGGACATTGTTCTACACCATAGACGAGAACAGCCTCTAGCGGTTTTTGTCTCTCTCCCCCTCCCCCTCCCACCCTCTTCTTACTCTCTTGCCTCTCCTCTCCTCCGTCCCTAATCATTTAATTTGCAAGTGAAATTCTCGGCTATTTCTGTTGTATCCATCTTCTCGCCACTTCCCCGGTCCGGCTCTAGGAGCTGAACGCAAAAGAATCACCAAGGCAGAGGAACTATAGGCAAAGTCCCGGGCTAAGAAGCTGGGCTTCTCAGAAGTGTGTGTGTGTGTGTGTGTGTGTGTGTGTGTGTGTGTGTGTGTGTGTGTGTACTGTCTTGCTATTGTGGGTGAAGGTTGTCCGTTGCACTTTTTTTTTTTTTTAATGTCAAACGAGATACTGTAGGTAAGATGCATTTAAATGCTATTTAAGAACTATAATAATGCTGACAGTTGTTCATGTGTCTGGGATGTGCTTATGAGCTTTTATGATGCATGTTACTCTGTTGTGTTTGTGTGTATTATCCTGGTTCTTTTATCTCTGTGGGGTTTTCCTGGAAGTACCTTCCCTTTCTGCAAAGGTACTGTGACGTTCTGAGATCTATAGGCACTGGCCGAGACCCGGAGTTCTCTCTAAACTAGAGCGTTGACCTCTATTGAGCATTGAAACTGATCCCTACCCCAACCTCTTGGAGTACTGCAGATTTCTCTGGAAGGAACAAACGGGCTTTTATTTATGTGCCCAATTCTGAAGTGGACTACCTCCGTCTGACTTCTTGCTACCCACGGAGCCACAATCACAACCAGACAATGGGTGCTATGCCTATTCTGACAGTGCTTCTTCCTATGCAGCTGCCCTAAGAGGTCCTACCTTTCCTTTCTTTCCTGCCGGGGACAGCCTCTTCTCCAAGTTAGTTACACTTAACTTATCTAGTCCACTCCACCCCCATTTTACAGATGGGGAAACTGAGGCCCCAGAAAGTTAGTAAGGAGGTTAGTTGCTCAATGTCATACAGTATAGGAGGTCATGGAAATAGAGTAGGGGTGCGTGGGAAGTGCAAGCATCTCAAAAGTTATTTTAATCAGACAAGAGGACCCGGAATGGGATGGTCATGACCGAGGTGCTTGAACTTTCATAGCCTTTCTGTTCTTTATATTTCTTGTAAAGGTGGAAGTCAGCTCCATAAAACTCTTCCTAGCAAATGAAAAGCATCTCCTACTCACAGTCCAAGCAGCTAGGTGGCACAGGGATATAGTACTGGACCTGGAGTCAGGAAGACTTATCAAATCTGGCCTCAGACACTTTCTAGCTGTGTGACCCTTAGCAAGTTCCTTAACTCTCTTTGTCTCAGTTTCCTCATCTGTAAAATGAGGTAGAGAAGGAAGTGGCAAATCACTTCAATGTCTTTGCCAAGAAAACCTGAAATGTGAGTACAGATTGAAAAAAATAAACAAACAAACCCTACTCAATTACAATTCACTTTCAGCTCTTAGAAACAACTACTAAATGTAAGAGGTGTTTTTTGAAGGCCAGGGAGCTGTGCCAGCCTGCTGTGCCTTCCCCACAGTCAGGAATTTCTCTGGGGAGCTAGGGCCTGGGACAGCCTATTCTGTAGGAATCTGTTCAGACCTGGACCCTTATGAAGACATATAGGTGACTCCTTTCATTAGTCTGAACCTGGGGTTGGAGCAGAGGCAGGTGCGAAAAATCCTTGGAGCTATAGGGATCATGTTGTTGATTGACAACAATCTCATTGCTAATTTGATAAATTCAGCCCAGTAGGTGACCTAGGTCCCCAAACCTCGGTTTACTAATTTTTCAAAAAAGGGTAAAGATAATAGTTTGGATGGCATGGATTTTTTTTTCTGGTGAACTATAACTTTTATTCTTTATGTTAAAAAACATAGAGGTTAAAATCTCCTCGGAGATCATTGTATCAATCTCATTTTACAAAGTGAGGAAATGGCATTTTTTTGTGTAATGACACAGCTGTCTTCATGGTGGAACTGAAATTCAAACCCAGGCTTCTTGGTTCCTAGTCTGGTACCTTTGCCAAGGCACTTTCTCCTTTCCTTATTCTTTCCTGCCACTTCATCTAAAGCACAGAGAAGGGGCTTTGCAGAATAGGAACAAGAATCCAGATCTCCTGACTCCTTTCCTGGTGTCATTTAATGATACCATCTGGAAGAGCTGAAAGACCTCCATAAAAAGCCCTGAGATCTTAGTTGGAATTGGGAAAAGTCATTTTTCAGGCAGGAGTTGAAGCTTGCATATAGAAAGACTGTTAGTGCAGCCAGAACTCTCTCTACCTTGGTTACAATCCAGGAGGGGCTCCCTGGGCCAGGCTCACATGCCTCTTACCAATCCCTTCTTTTGTATATGGGAACTTTTCAAGAAGAGAAAAACATTTACAGTATTTCAGTGCTCCTACTTGGCTTTGGAGGACCTCAGCGAGTAATTAAGGTTTTCAAATAGCAATTAGGAGGCCAACCTGCTGAGATAAACATGGGAGGGGCCTAGTGGTCTATTTTAAAGCCCTAAAAATTGAGGCTTCCCTAATTGAGAGAAGGAAAGCCCCGAACTGGGAATCAAGAAAATTAGGATCTGATATCTGTCCCCCCCTCTCTGCCACAAAGTTGCTATGCAACTGAAGATTAACTCCTTACATGTCTTTGGGACTCAAATTTTCTGCTTCCTATTATTCTCAATTCAGTGATGGTAATATGCATCAGATTATTTATACTCACCAGTTACACCTCTCTTTTGTTCTTTGGGGATTCCATAACTTTGATTCTTCAGAGATTATGGTGTTCCAAAAACATGTAACCATGACAGCAGTCAATTAGGAAGCATTTCAAGGCTTGCCATGTGTCAGATACTGAGCCTTGTGCTAGGAATACAAAGGCCAAAATAAAACAATTGCTTGTTGCCCTCAAGGAGCTTACATTCTTTTGAAGGAAACAACATATACATGTATACCTCAATGTAAATTATATATACAAGAAAACTGAAGGTGATTTTGGTGGTGAGAAGCACTGATCGCTGTACCTATCAGGAAAGGTCTCATGTTGGAAGTGATTTTGAAATGGATGTTTAGAGAAACAAGGAATTCTAGAAAGTAGAGAGTTGGAGGAAATAAATTCCAGCTTTGGGAATGTCTGGGCATAGGTACATAGGTGAGAGAAGGAATATTATGCATAAGGAAGAACAAGCAGGTTGGCTCCACAGTAACACAGAGTGCATAAGGAAGAACAATATGTAATGTGAGAAAGAATAGCCTTGAGGTCAATTGAGAAGCAACTAGAAATCCACTTTTTCCCCCCATAAGCAACAGGGAACCCCTAGAATATTTTATAGATTCTCAGGCTTTAAAAGTCCTGAGTTAGCAAAGATTTGAAGTAGATCAATAGGACTCTCCCACATTTCAGCAGGTTAGCCTCTCCTAATCTATCTGTCTGTCTATCTGTCTGTCTGTCTATCTATCTATCTATCTATCTATCTATCTATCTATCTGTCTGTCTGTCTACAGATAGGCTAGCTTATTGGACTGGCAATTCAACTGAATGGCATTGTCTAGACAATCTGGGAGGAAAAGACCTTTAGGGTTTCTGGCTAAAACAGAAACAATTCACTTGCATATAATGGCATCACCTTCCTGTTCTAGAATGAAGGACAAACAACAATGGTCTAGACCAGTGGTTCTCAAACTTTTGTCTTCTATTTATTTATACTATTTAAAATTATTGAGAATCTATCCAAAGAGTTTGTATTTATGAGTTATATTTTTATATACTTACCATATTTGAAATTAAAAACTAATTTTGAATTTATAGAGCCTCTGAAAGGGTCTAAGACACCCAGGATTCTCTGAAGCAACCACACTTTGGGAACCACTAGTCTAGACAGTAGGCATTTTTTCCCACACCTGTAGTTTTAATTTGGGTAGCTAGGTGGTTCAGTGGAATGTTGGGGCTGAAGTCAGAAAGACACTATCTTACTCAGACACTTCCTGGTTATATCATCTGTACAAGTCACCTAATTCTGTTTACCTCAGTTTCCTCATCCATAAAATGAACTGAGGAAGGAAATGGTAAACCATTTCAATATCTCTTCCAAGAAAACTTCAAATGGGGTTGCAAAAAATCAGGTACTATTGCAATGACTGAACAATAACAAAAAGTTTTTCTTTTATGGATTATTAGTCTGATTTATTTTGTCATTGTGGACATTCCCTGTAATGGTTGAGGACTTGTTGTATCTAGTCCAATATCACCAATAGTCAACCAAAGGAGCTCTTCATTCTTTTCTGTATTTCCTTTTAAGCATCTGGGATGAACAGATATTTTCTCTATGACATTTCTTTGTTAATCACAGGGTTATTAGATCTCTATCTCTGGTGTTTCATTTATAGAGGAACTTTGTATGATTTTAAGATATGGGTGAGGGACTCCTTGTTGGTGAAGATCATTTAAGGCTGCTTTTTGCTCTATTGAATCAAATACCTCTTCTAAAATAAATCAACAAACAATAAGTGAAGTAGAATTTAGTATTGTTGACATCTTTCAACCAGTTCTAGGATGGTAAAGATATGATCAGCAATAGAAAATCATTTGTGAAAGACTTTCTCTTCTCTTTTTCATATATTCATCCAGGCTTCCTTTGTAGAACAAACTCAAAAAGATATTTTCAATTATCTTTTGGAGATATTATGCCAGAGTTTGAGTCTGAAATAAAATCAGGAGCCATCAGGTCTCATCTGTCTTTGAACAAGAATATCCTACCTCTTCAACATATCTGACCCATGATTATTCATTTAACCTTTGTTCAAATAAGATATACAACTCACCACTCCCTAAGGTGGCTCATTTCATTTTTATATGTCTCTAATTGTCAGAAGTTTGTCCTTACAGCAAGACTAAGTTCCTCACTTTTCCTCTTCCCCTCATTGCTTTGAATTCTGAAAGTCTACTTATTCTTTGGTATGACAGTGTAAAGTCCATGCTCTTTGGAAGCAGCAAAGTTTTCTTCAAAGTAAACATATCCACTTCAACCAATACTCTTGTGGTATAAACTCAAAGTTTTTCAGTATTCTGGTTGCCCTTTTCTGCATGTTATCTAGTTTATCAATGTCCTTCTGAGAAAATAAAATACAATACTAGAAATAAACACTACATTTCAGATATGGGAGGTCTAGGGCAGAATCAAAAAGGTGTTTCCTAATCTCCTTAATGAATATTGATGCTAAAATCTTAAATAAGATATTAGCAAAAAGACTTCAGAAAATCATCCCGAGGATAATACACTATGATCAAGTAGGATTTATAGCAGGAATGCAGGGCTGGTTCAATATTAGGAAAACTATTAGCATAATCGACCATATCAATAAACAATTAACAAAACCATATGATCATCTCAATAGATGCAGAAAAAGTACTTGATAAAATACAACATCCATTCCTACTAAAAACACTTGAGAATATAGGAATAAATGGACTATTCCTTAAAATAATAAGGAGCATATATTTAAGACCATCAGTAAGCATAATATGTAATGGAGATAAACTGGAACGTTTTCCAGTAAGATCAGGAGTGAAACAAGGCCACTATCACCATTACTATTCAATATTGTATTAGAAATGCTAGCCTTGGCAATAAGAGTTGAGAAAGAGATTAAAGGAATAAGTGTAGGAAATGAGGAAATCAAACTATCACTCTTTGCAGATGATATGATGGAATACTTAGAGAACCCCAGAGATTCTAATAAAAAGTTATTAGAAATAATTCAGAACTTTAGCAAAATTACAGGATACAAAAGAAATCCATATAAATCCTTAGCATTTTTATACATCACCCACAAAATGCAACAGCAAGACATACAAAGAGAAATTCTATTCAAAACAACTGTTGAGAGTATAAAATATTTGGGAATCTATCTACCAAAGAATAGTCAGGAATTATATAAGCAAAATTGCAAAACACTTGCCATAAAAATAAAGTCACATTTAAATAATTGGAAAGACATTAAGTATTCTTGGATAGGCCGAGTGAATATAATCAAGATGGCAATACTCCCCAAACTAATCTATTTATTTATTGCTATACCAATCAGACTCCCAAGAAACTATTTTAATGACCTAGAAAAAATAACAACAAAATTCATATGGAAGAACAAAAGGTGGAGAATTTCAAAGGAATTAATGAAAAAAAGTCAGATGAAGGTGGTCTAGCTGTACCTGATCTAAAGCTATATTATAAAGCAGCAGTCACCAGAACCATTGGCTAAGAAATAGACTAGTCAATCAGTGGAACAGATTAGGTACACAGGACAAAATAGGGTACAACTATAGCAATCTAGTGTTTGACAAACCCAAAGATACCAACTTTTGGGATAAGAATTCATTATTTGAAAAAAACTGTTGGGAAAACTGGAAATGAGTATGGCAGAAATTAGATATGGACCCACACTTAACACCATATACCAAGATAAGATCAAAATGGATCCATGATTTAGGCATAAAGAATGAGATCATAAATAGATTAGAGGAACAGAGGATGGTTTACCTCTCAGACTTGTGGAGGAGGAAGAAATTTATGACCAAAGGAGAACTAGAGATCATTATTGATCACAAAATAGAAGATTTTGATTACATCAAATTAAAAAGCTTTTGTACAAACAAACTAATGCAAACAAGATTAGAAGGGAAGTAACAAATTGGGAAAATATTTTTTACAGTTAAAGGTTCTGTTAAAGGCCTCATTTCCAAAATATATAGAGAACTGACTCTAATATATAAGAAATCAAACCATTCTCCAATTGATAAATGGTCAAAGGATATGAACAGACAATTTTCAGATGCTGAAATTGAAACTATTTCCACTCATATGAAAGAGTTTTCCAAATCATTATTGATCAGACAAATGCAAATTAAGACAACTTTGAGATAACACTACACACCTGTCAGATTGGCTAAGATGACAGGAAAAGATAATGATAAATGTTGTAGGGGATTGGGAAAACTGGGACACTGATGCATTGTTGGTGGAGTTGTGAAAGAATCCAACCATTCTGGAGAGAAATCTAGAATTATGCCCAAAATGTTAACAAACTGTGCATACCCTTTGATCCAGCAGTGCAACTCCTGGGCTTATATCCCAAAGAAATACTAAAGAAGGGAAAGGGACCTGTATGTGCCAAAATGTTTTTGGCAGCCCTTTTTGTAGTGGCTAGAAACTGGAAAATGAATGGATGTCCATCAATTGGAGAATGGTTGGGTAAATTATGGTATATGAATGTTATGGAATATTATTGCTCTATAAGAAATGACCAATAGGAGGAATACAGAGAGGTTTGGAGAGACTTACATGAACTGATGCTGAGTGAAATGAACAGAATCAGGAGATCACTATACACTTCAACAACGATACTGTATGAAGATATATTCTGATTGAAGTGGATATCTTCAACATAAAGAAGATCTAATTCACTTCCAATTGATCAATGATGGACAGAAACAGCTACACCCAGAGAAGGAACATTGGGAATTGAATGTAAACTGTTTGCACTATTGTCTTTTTACCCAGGTTACTTATACCTTCAGAATCCAATTCTTACCAGGCAACAAGAAAATTGGTTTTACACACATATATTGAAATGAATACAAGGGATAATGTAAAAAAAATTACTCATGCATATGTATTGTCAAAAAATTATAATTATAAAATTAATAAAAAAACTCAAAAAGGTGGTTCCTAATTCTGGATATTGACTAGAGAAAAATAATAAGGGCTCATACTTACTCCTAGACACTATGCCTCTGATTTAAGCCTGTTAAATTAGATTTTTTGGACTACTATATCATACATCTATTGAGTGATATTGAATCTGCAATCCATAAAAAGGTCTATTTCTTTTTTTTTCAAATTAACTGGTTTAGCCACATATTTCCCATCTCATAATTATGAAATTCATGATTTGAACCCAAGTCTAAGATTATCATTTATGCTTATTAAATTTCATCCTATATAGTTCAAAAGTTGTAACCTATAAAGTTTTTCTTGATTCTTGATTGTCATCCATGTTTTATATCTGTTCCTCCCATCCTTATCACATCTGCAAATTTTGTAAGTTTGCCATATATGCCTTTATCCCAAGTCACTGATAAAAATTTTGTACAACATGGCACCAAACAAGGTTTTAGAGAGCAATCCACCATAGCCCTCCTTCCTAGGTCATATGCAATGATTAATAACTGCTCTTTGAGCCTTGCTAGCCAATCCATTCAACATGATTGTACAATCATTTATCCACATTTTATTGTTTTCTGCAAGTACATGAGACATTTTCCCCAATGTGTTCATACCTTGGTTTATCCTTAAGTCCTTTTCATTTTCTACTGCTCTCCCTCCTCTTTGAGTCATTGTCTTTTAACTTCTTTGCTTTAATCCATCTTATTGTGCTTCTTCATTCTCTTCACCATTGGTTTCTTCTTTTCCTTTTGTTCAGGTCCTTCTCTTTCCATTTTTCCTCAAATCCTCTAGAATTTCTCCTGGGCAAATTCAATCTCTTGACTGTCTTTCTAATTCAAAATCCCTACAGATCTCCTTCATAGTTGTTTCTCTTTATTTCAGCTAAAATCCTTTTTCTGTTTCTCCCACATAGCATTTTCCCATTCAAACTAGAAATGGAATGATAGATTACCTAAGATTTTCTCTATTGTTTTGGCATCTTATCCTCTTTGAGATGGTGCATAAAAGAATTTGTTAATACTTTCAAGTTTTTATATAATTTAGCAAGGATGTCCTTAATGTGAATTTGGATTGGTCTATTTGACATTCCAAACTTCAGTTAAATTCCATCTCAACTTTATTGTTTTGCACATCACAACTTTATTGTTAGCGCCTAACACACAGCTAAATTCATTGATTTGCTTTGAGCTCAAGCTTCAATTACAGCTTTTTAAAGAGGTCTTTACTGATTCTCCCCTGTTTCTCCCTATTAGTATATTTCTTCAGATTCTCCTAGTTATATTGTATCTTATATATATGTTGCTATTTGCCAGCTGAATTCTCCACTAGAATATAAGCTTCTTGTGGGTGGAGACGATCCTTTTGTTATATTTTTGTATCTTGAAATTTAGCATAATGTCTGGCACATGGAAAATTCTTAATAAATACATTTTGGCTCATGGATTTCTTTACATTAATATATCTTCTTAACATACTATTCTCCCTTCCTTCATTTCATTTCTCATTTCTGGCCCACCTTTAATTAAAATATATCTTTTTAGAGACATATTCCCATCATGGATCTCATCCCACTAGATTTAAATGATATCTGTGAGGTAGAATTTGCCTCTTTGTATTAGGACCCTTAGATTACTTGTTACACATATCTTACAAATTTGTGTGAGTGTATCTGACACTGCTGTTATTATTTCTCATTCTTGAATTTTCCTGTCCTATAAATTACTAGTCCTTTCTACTTCTATTCTTCCTACATTGTAGACATTCTCTATCTGGTTTGATAAGTAGACATAGTTGGTTTTCTGTTCTATTCTGTTGAAGTCCTTTTGGCTAGATTTGCAAGAAATAAAGCAAATGCATATACATATACAAGCTCTCTGTGTGTGTGTGTGTGTGTGTGTGTGTGTGTACATATGCCTGTATGTGTGTATATTTCTAGCTATCTACTTATTTTATCCATCTATCTATTGTCTATACAAAACCTTGTTAAGTGCAATCATTTTCTGGTAAAAAAGCTCACAATTTCTTAAATTTTTGACAAAAATTCTAGACTATATTATTTAAAGGGATGCTAATCTAGAAAAAAAGATTAGTCTTCATAAAGAGTCAGCATAGAATTAAGTATAGTACATAAAGTAATTTCATTCCTTTTTTGTTAGGGTTAGTAGATTAATTAATCAAGGGAATGCTATATACAGGATACATAAAATTTTTTTTAGCAAAACATTGTTCAAAAGTTCTCATGTTCTTCTTGTAGAAAAGATGGAGAGAGGTGGGGTGGGTAGTTGGAAGTGGTTTAACAGTAGTACCCAATGAACAGCCAAAAATAGTTCAATTTCTAAGAGTTGCTAGAAGTTGTTCTATGGATTAATAATAATGTTGCATCTCTTAAATACCTTAGTACCTCCTCAACAATTAATCAGAGCATCTTCCACTAATGCTTATTGGGTGAACTTTGCTGATAGCACCTGTGAATCCACATCATTTCTCTTTGGTGGACAAATAGCTATTTTTCTTTTCTATGATGGGGTTCTGAACCTGGAAGTTGTGAACTCTTTTTAAAGCATATTTTAATGTTTAATATGTTGATATTTTAATAACTGTGATTATGACACAAAAGGCTAAAAATCCTTTCTCTATATGAGATATAATAAATTACTTAGTTCCCAGTGTTCCTCCTTCCTTTTCTCATCCTAGTCACAATCTTCTCTTGACACAATCTTAGAGTTTCCTTCTTTATTTCATACCCTTTGAAAATTCTCCACTCTTTTTTTAAAGGGACCCTCCATTATCATGGGTAACTACAGAGAATTAAAAGGTTTCCTCTCTTTAAATTTTGTAGCAGGGTGACCAACAAGCATCTGGAACATAATTACTTGGTCAAAGATGAACTGTGTGTTCTATATAGATCATTTATTCTGGGCCCAGCTTAGCTCAGTTCAGTCCAGAGATTCAGGTTTAGGATCAGAATGCAATAAAATCCTTGAGAACAGTAAACTGCAATAAAAACAACTTTACTTAGAATGATTAAAAAGAATACAATTCTGTATGTTTAAAAGGATTACACATATTTAACCTATATCAGACTGCTTACTGATTGGGAAGGGAGAAGTAAGAGAGGGAAGGAGAAAAATTTAGAACATAAAGTTTTACAAAAAATGTGAGTCAAAAATTAATTTTACATTTATTTGGAAAAATAAAATATTATTAAAATACAATTTTAAAAGATAAAAATGATATTAACCCAGATAAAAAGCAACTTCTTTCTCCCTCTGCCATTCCTATATCAAGCTAAGAAAAAAATCATTGTAGAGTCATGAGAATTTCCCTAAAACTTCTGACATCTTCTACCCAACGACAATGCCTTCATGCTTCATGAAGCAAGGAAGACAAACCTATGATGATCATATAAATGTCTTCCTCCCTATATTCTTACCCCCACCTTGAAGGGAATTCAATGTAGATTATATCACAATGGCATTACTCTATCCTGATTCTCCTGCTGCATGTCAGTAACTTCTCTGCCTCCTTTGCCAGGATCTTCTGCCAGGTCACACCTACTAACTGTAGGTGTTGCCCAAGACTTTGTCATAGTGCTCTTCCCCATATATACTGTTTCAGTGATCTCATCTATGACTCACATGGGTACAGTAAATTATCTCATGCAGACATTTTTCAGATCTTTTTATCCAACTTGAACCTCGGTCCTGAGCTATACTCTTGGACCACCAACTGCCTATTGGACATCTTGAGCTAGATGCCCAAAGACATCTCAAACACAAGTCCAAAACAGAACTCATTATCTTTTCTCTCAACTCCTTTTCTTTTCCCAGATTCACTTTTTGTTGTCAAGGGCATCACCTTTCACCTAGGTGTTATACTCAACTGTTCCTTTGCATTAGTCCCATAAATACAATCTGGTGCTATTGTCTTACTCTTTTGACTTTCACAGTATTTCTCATATATACCCTCATGTTCCCACTTAAAACAATCACCATCTGGTGCAAGCACTCATCACCTTGCACATCCACTACAGTCTTGCTACAGTCTTCTGCTGGGTCTCCCTGCTTCAGATCTTTCTCAACTGTCAAAATTATCTTCTAAAATACAGGTTTGATCACATGAACTGTTCCCCACTCCTAACTCAGATTTTAATGGCTCCTTACAATCTTTAGAAATAAATGCAAAATCCTCTTGTGTGGATTTTAAAGTCCTGACTCTTCTCTCCCTGTCTGGTCAACTTACACTGTACTCCCCTTCATATATTTTACAATCCAGCAACACTTGGCTCCTTGTTGCTGCTCCTAGCAAATGACTCTCCATCTTCCACCATCATATATTTCACTGGCCCAGAATGTATAAAATTCTCTCATTTTTACCTTCAGTTCCTTGGCTTCCTTCAAGTCTAGTTCAAATCTCACTTCATATAAAAGATTTTTACAAGTGTTCCCTGCTTCCCCTTCACTCTGAAATTAACTGCCAATTTACACAATATATTACTTATACAGAGTTAGTGGTTCACATGTTGTTTTCTCTTTTGAAGATGAGATTCATGAGTGTAGGGACTGTGTTTTTATTTTTCTTTGTATCCCCAGTGTTTAGCACAGTGAAAACAATTACCAAGATGCTTGTTGATTAACTGATCACTCCTGCCATATTGTGGCAAAGTTGTCTTGTTTTTTCATATATGCTGGATTGTTATATATATTATTCAGTCTCTGGATCTTCTTTAATTACCTCATGTGAACCACTCTTTATGGTGAATTGTTGTGGGAATCATCTTAGTTTATAGAGATAAGAAAAAATGGCATATGGATTGTTAGCTGCTGATGTCTTCATCATTTTTTTGGTCATAATACTGAAATTTTTCATCCATTTATCTTTTAAGACAAATTTATTGACATCTTGTATGGGATTGTTTCGTTTCATATGCTATGCTATAATTATAAAAAAAATAAAGCTGCTAAGATGACAGGAAATAATAATTAATGTTAGAGGGGATGTGGGAAAACTGGGGCACTAATACATTTTTGATGGAGTTGTGAAGTAATCCAACCATTCTGAAGAGCAATTTGGAACTATACCCAAAAGACTATCAAATTGTGCATACCTTTTGATGCAGCAGTGTTTCTATTCTATAGAATAGTATTCTATCCTATAGCAGCTTATATCCCAAAGAGATCTTAAAGGAGGGAAAGGGACCCACATGTGCAAAAATGTTTGTGGCAGCCCTTTTTGCAGTGGCTAGAAACTGGAAACAGAGTGGGTACTCATCAATTGGAGAATGGTTGAATAAGTTATGGTATATGAATATTATAGAATATTATTGTTCTATAAGAAACTATCAGCAGGATAATTTCAGAAAGGCCAGGAGAGACTTATATGAACTGATGCTAAGTAAAGTGAATAGAATAAGAAGAACATTGTACATAGCAATAGCAAGATTATACAATGACCAATTCTGACAGATGTGGCTCTTTTCAACTGCGAGATAATTCAGGGCAGTTCCAATGATCTTGTGAGTAAGAGAACCATCTGCATCTGAGATAAGACTGTAGGAACTGAGTATGAATTGCAACATAGCATAGCATCCACTATTTTTGCTGTTATTTGCTTGCCTTTTGTTTTCTTTCTCAATTTTTTTCTGTTTGATTTTATTTTTCTTGTGCAGTATGATGATTGTGGAAATATATATGTTTAACATATATTGGATTACTTGCTGCCTAGGGCAGGGGATTAGGGGAAGGGAGGGAAAAATTTTTGGAACACAAGGTTTTGCAAGGTTGAATATTGAAAATTATCTATGCATATGTTTTGAAAATAAAAAAGAAAGAAAAGAAAAAAAGCTGCTATCCACTTAAATTTGGCTTTTAATTATGGGTTTTGCTTCTTTAAATTTTATTTCTTATTTTTTAATATTCTTAATTTTTTTCATTTCCAAATACTCTCCTTCTCTTTCACCCCAATCCCAACGATTAATTAGGCAAGAAATATATTATAAATTAAAGATGTCAGTTCATGCAAAATACATTTCCATATTAGCCATTGTTCAACAACAACAACAAAAAACCTCTAGAAAAATAAAAGAAGTTTAAAAATTAAGTTTAAATTTGTACTTAGAACCCAGCAGTTCTTTCTCTGGAGAAAGGTAGCATTTTTCAACATGAGCTCTTTGAAATTGTCTTAGATCATTATATTGATCAGAATAGTGAAGTCATTCACAGTTGATCATTGTATAATTTTGCTGTTACTTTTGTACAGTATTTTTCTGGTTCTGCTCACTTTACTTTGCATCAGATAATGGAAGTCTTTCCAGGTTTTTCTGAAACCATCTTGCTCATCATTTCTTATAACACAATAGTATTTCATCACCATCATATGCCACAATTCAGCTATTCCTCAATTGATGGGTATCCCCTCAATGTCTAGTTCTTTTCTATCAAAAAAAGAGCTGCTATATAAATATTTAGACCCTTTTCCTTTTTCTTTGATCTCTTTGGGATACTGACCTTGTAGAGGTATTACAGGATCAAAGGGTATGTATAGCTTTATAATTTTTTGGCCATAGTTTCAAATTGTTCTCCAAAACAATTGAACTAACTCATAACTTCACCAACAGCATATTAGTGTCCCAACTTCCCCCCTTCAACATTTGTCATTTTGCTTTTCTGTCATATTAGCCAATCTGATATGTATGAAGTAGTACCTTACAATTGTTTTAATTTTCAATTTTCTAATTAATAGTAAATTAGAGCATTTTTATATGACTAGACTTTTTTCAGAGAAATTTGTTATATATTTTGTCACAACTTCCTCCCTTATCAATAGATATGACAAGTAAAACTTTCTATGCTCCCCTACTTTACTTATGATATCCTCTTTTATGTCAAAATAATGTACCTATTTTGACATTATCTTGGTACATGATGTGAGATGTCTTATTTTGTACCTTCTGATTTTTTCCCTTTATTCCTGCCCTTCCCTCTTGCAGAGGGTCACACCTTATCAAAAAGAAAAAGAAAAAATTAAGCAAATACCAATCAATACTTTCAAAAACATCTGACATTACTTGCAATGTTTCATATTCAAGGACTTCTACCTCTGCAAAGGAGTATGGCAAGGTAATCTTTGCTTTTTGCAATTTTGCAACACTTGTTTTCAATCATTTTCCTTTTCAATTATATTGTTGTAGTAGTATATATTGTTTTCATATCTCTGCTTATTTCATTTTGTGTTCAAGTAACTTTTAAAAATTTACTTTATTTTTAATTCAGGGAATAAAATAAGCATTTCTATAATAGTACAATAAAAAACAAGATGATTGCACATGAAATTACAAACCTGCCATATGCAACTTGCTATTACCTCCAAATATACAACAAAATTAATGCATGGGATAAACTGAGTGAAGACCACTCATAAGGATGTGGCTTTGGCCTATGCCCTAATTGTGACTTGAGACTTTGCAATAACAAGTTGAGCTATAGCTAAATGCTGCAGGTGTTCCATTATCTTAGATAAATATTTCTTCTCTATCTCTCTCCCCTTTTAATTAGCATTTAAATACCTAATATGGTAAAGTGTGTTCTGCTGTCCATATTTAGTCTCTGGGTAAATCAGAACTTTCCCACCAAAGTGAGAAATGGTCAAAGGGAGGGATGGAGACTTTTGGTTAGGATCTATATAATACTGTGATTGTAGTTTGCATTTTATACTCCTCTACTGATTCCTTGTCTGTTGGGAGTTGCCCTTTCACATGAGATTATAATAAACTCCTTTTTGCTTTTCTTACTCTGAGAGTCTCTGATTTTAATTTGAGTTCACTGCTCCACACAATTTGGAGGCTTGTTCTGGTATATTTCTTATTTGTGAGAGATTTCTCTTGTACTGAATTCTTGGGCACTTACCCTCCAGAGAGTTCTCTGGTAGTTCTTGCACTCAACTTAGTATCTCTTGCTCTGATTGGGTAAACTCCCAAAGAGAGAGCAAAAAGGGAAGTGGACTAGCAAAAATAGAAGATTAATTCAGCCCAGGAGATAAACCATCTGAGAGAAGTTTGAAATCAGTCAGGTAAATTATGCACAACCCAGGTGAGTGAGAAACTGATGAAGGAGGGAGAGACTTTAAGTGGTTAGATCTATAAAAAGATTGTCCCTCTCCAAACAGCTAATGAGCTGCCTGGGACTGGGATTGGGATTGGGAGAATTTAGGCAGTTAAAATCCATAAAAGACTCCTATTTCTCTTTGATATTGTGAAAATCCTAAATTGTTCAAGTCCATAAGGATTCTCCTATTTTCCTTTGTTAAGATCGGGTGAGTCCTCTATTAAAGAAACTGTGAACTTGGAAAAGAAACACTCTAACTTATTCTCCTATCTAGTATCCCAGGAAGATAGGTCTTTAGAAAGGATTGGGATGAAGTACCAAACCTTATAGGAATTAAATACTGTTGTTTTGTTCAGTGCCCATCCTTCAAGGGTTGGGTGTAAATTCAAAGAAGCCTTCAATACCTGGCTGGCTGACTCCTAAGGCTGCAGCTCCAGAACTTCCCTCCTCCCTTCCACTCCTAAGTAGGGCTGAGAAAGGGAGATAGATTGATTAAAAAAAGCAGTTTGTGTTTGTGTATTGTGTGTGTATGTGTGTGTGTGTGTGTGTGTTTTTGCCTCCTATTTTTCATTCAGTCAAATTACAGAGGAAAAGATCCTAGCTATTTGGGATTTAAAACCTATTTTTTAAAACTTTTTTTAATTAAAGCTTTTATTTTAATAAACATATGCATGGGTAATTTTTCAACATTGACCCTTGCAAAACCTTGTTTCAAATTTTCCCCTCATTTCCCTCATCCCCTCTCCTTAAATATGTTAAATATAATAGATGTATACATATTTATATAGTTATCTTGCTACCCAAGAAAAATAGGATCAAGAAGGAAAAAAAAACAAAATGCAAACAACAACAGAAAGAGTGAAAATGCTATGTTGTGATCCATACTCATATCCCACAGTCCTCTCTCTGGATGTAGATGGCTTTCTTCATCACAAGATTATTGGAACTGGCATCAATCATCTCATTGTTGGAAAGAATTACATTCATCAGAATTGATCATTATATGATCTTGTTAACATGTACAATGATCTCTTGGTTCAGTTCATTTCACTCAGCATCAGTTCATGTAAGTCTCCCCAGGCCTCTGTAAAACCATCCTGCTGATCATTTCTTATAGAGCAATAATATTCCATAACATTCTTATACCATAATCTATTCAGCCATTTTCCAACTGATGGGTATCCACTCTGTCTCCAGTTTCCTACCACTACAAAAAGGGCTACCACAAATATTTTTGCACATGTGTAAAACAGATTTACTATGTAAATAGTTTTTAGCTAGAGAAAGGAAAGAGTAGTTCTGAGATGGGGAAAGTTTTTAATTGTCACACCAAAAAGGAAAAAACCACAACCCTGACTTTTCTGTGGACCTAGAACTGGCCAATTTGAGTCTGCAGAAATAGTTAAAGTTACAGAACTGCTAAAACATTTTGACAGATTCTGGGTTGTTTTTTTTTTTTTTTTTTTTGAGAATAATCATTAAGTTACTTGTCACCATCTCTATCCATTAAGTTGAATTAGTCTATTTATTGTATTTTTAATTAGAACTCATTTACATGACTAAAAACTTTCTAAGGGCTCGAACTTAAAGCTTAGAGAAAAACTTCAGAAGGAAAAAAAAAAACAACAAAAAACAAACTTCTCTGGGATTTTCCAAGCTTCTAAGGTTTGTGGAATATATCCTGTCTAGATTGGTATCCCTCACTGGCCTGGATTCTTCTGGGTTTTTTGCTGGTACTCCAACATCTTTGATATCCTCCTCCCAGCATTTCTGGCATGGAGAGTGAACTAGTCACTGGATCACAGACCTGTAGCCTGACACCTGTATCCATATTTCTCTGACCCTCTCTTCCAGGGCCCTAAAGTCTGCCAATTTCTTTAAGCCCTGTAAAAAAGACTTGAAAGGTTAGTTTTCTGCCACCTTACATTTTGGGGCTGTGTATATTTAAATTAAAATTCTGATTTTGAAATTGTATAATTACTATTAACTAGTGCTTGCTAAAATTGTGAAATATTCTGGTATAAGATTTTAGAAATATGTGTCCATTAATATTGAAGTATTGTTACTAGAAATTTAAACCTGTATTTTATTTGATTTTAATTTAAAATTTTTGATTCCCTGGTAACTTACCTAAAGAAATAACATGTTTGTATCTCCTAATTTGATGAAATATATTTGAGCTATTATGTTACTTGATAAATTGTACACTGGGGAAATAGGTAAAAAAATTATATGAGCTATGCTTTAACATTGTCAGCCCAACTGGATATGTGGTATAAATTTTGTGAATATTCTGAATTTTAAGGTTTGTCTTGCTTTCTCCCTTTAATAAAGAAAAAAAAGCAAGACAATCTGGCATATAGGGATATGTGTAATTGCAGAACAAATTGTATCTGAAAAGTGTGTAATATGCCTAAAGATAAATAAGAAGACATTGAGGAGATGTCTTTCCAGAGGAAAGGAGCCTGGATCCAAAATATTTAGATTAGATTTTAATGAAATGACACCAGTGGGGATAAGTGGAAGCTTTCCCTTGGGCTCTGCTGCTTTAAGAGAAGTTAATGGAATAATATTAGAACAAATTGTACCTAAGTATAGATTGGTAGAGACTATTGATACTGATAAAGGAATATATTTTACTTGTTAGGTTTTATAAGAAATAATCGGGAGGAATTGCAAATTGAGTGGCAGTTCCATATACCTGGGCATCTGCCTTCATCAGGGAAAGTAGAAAAAATGAATCAGATTCTTAAGAAACAGATTACAAAATAGAAGTTAGAGACTAAATTGCCTTGAACCAAATGTTTACCTATTGCTTTGATAAAGAATTAGAACTGTTACCAGAAGTGATCTGGGATTTTTCCCATATGAGATTGGTCTATTTCATTTGGGAGGAAAAGGGAAAGACCCTCTATTGAAACAAAGGATACATTTTTAAGGAATTATATACTGGCAGTGTCCTCATCCCTTTTAACCTTTAGGAAGCAAAGATTGCTGACCTCAACAACACCTTTGGAATTTGCTAAATCTTGGAAGAAGCAGACTAGGAAGGATTTTTACCAGCTGTTACAGATGAGAGAGATTGCAGTCTGAAGACTGAGAGCATCAGGCTTAAAGGACCTGTGGAGGAACTTCAAGAATAGACTGTTAGGGACAATTTATAACCTCTAAAATTGACTTTGCACTTTGGAATGTTTTGATGGTAGGTGGGAATGTTTGTGCTCAGAGGAATTTTAACAGTATTGGTGCTGTGCTTGTTATTTATATTTTCAAAAAAGTTTATAGGATTCTTCAATTGGAGGAGGTTGAATGAACATTTTCAGAATGAAGACATTATTAGTGTTTATTCTGAAAATTATTTCACATTAAAGAATGTGAAATTTAATGTAAAATTTGGACAGTATGTTCTGTGTGAGTTTTAATTATATTGAGTTATTTTAAAGCTATTCCCATTGTTTAGGGAGATTCTGAGAAGAGTGGCCTATATCATTGTTCCTTTGAACATGATTAATGCCTGAACATGTTTTGATATATATTAGTTATTGAGCATCTCAAAGTAAAATGATTTTTTAATGTTGAATTAAAAACCCATCTACTTAGATATGAAAATAAGCTATGAACTTTCTAGGACAAATCCCTTACTGTTATCAGTTAAGATTATAGTCAATACTTATTTATGTTATGTGATCCTTGAGAGCTAAATTCATATGAAGGTTTGATTAATGAGACTTGCTATTTGAGATAAAATATCTTATGATTATTGCTGATATCATTTGGGATTTTGAATTCAGATATGATTGTCTGATGGATCATCAAGTCAGTGATCTGAAAGGAATATGCCACAAGCTACTCAGAGGAATGTGATCCTGAATGTTATAGGTGGAGGTTCATATCTGGGCAAGAGTTGGGAAGACAATCTTGTCCTCTGCTTAAGGTGAGATCCTTCTGACTCAGTTTCCCAATGATGTTACTATGAATAAGAATACACCTAATTATTTCTGGGTCTGGTGGAATTGTTATTTCATACAATTAGCTAATGATGCTTATCCTGTCATATATGTACTCTCAGACAGACCTGAAGGACCAATTTTTTATTATAACCGTGTGCCTGCTTTTTCCTCTTACAGAAAATTTCTATAATCAAGGCAAGTATTCAGTAGAAGCTATGAGCACAATTCAAGTATGTAAGATCTTGCAGTTTCCTATCTGAAAATAAGTGGTCATTATATCCTAAATAAGTGAGTATGTGCCCTAGCCAACTATCTGTTGCTAAATGCGTATATCTGTCTGTTTCTTTTAGCATTTTTTGTTTTTGCTGACTTTCCTTTCTTTGCAAAAATTACCTGAACAAATGGTTGGGGTAATAGATGGCCCCTGATGGGAGTTGGGATACTGAATCCCAATTTGTATGCTGAATAATGTTATTAGATTCCAGACCATTATCTAAATAATTTTTTATTAATTTTATAATTATAACATTTTTGACAGTACATATGCATAGGTAATTTTTTACAACATTATTCCTTGTACTCCTTTGTTCCAAAATTTTCCCCTCCTTCCCTCCACTCCCTCCCTAAGATGGCAGGCATTCCCATACATATTAAATATGTTATAGTATATCGTAGGTACAATATATATGTGAAGAACTGATTTTTGTTGTTGTTGCAAAGGAAGAATTGGATTCAGAAGGTAAAAATAACCTGGGGAAAAAAACAAAAAAAATACTAACAGTTTACACTCATTTCCCAGTGTTCCTTCTCTGGGTGTAGCTGATTCTGTCCATCATTAATCAACTGGAATTGGATTAGCTCTTCTCTATGTTGAAGATATCCACTTTCATCAGAATATATCCTCATATAGTATTGTTGTTGAAGTGTATAATGATCTCCTAGTTCTGCTCATTTCACTCAGCATCAGTTGATGTAAGCCTCTCCATGCCTCTCTGTATTTATCCTGTTGGTCATTTCTTACAGAACAATAATATTCTATAACATTCATATACCATAATTTACCCAACCATTCTCCAATTGATGGACATCCATTCATTTTCCAGTTTCTAGCCACTACAAAAAGGGCTGCCAAAAACATTTTGGCACATACAGGTCCCTTTCCCTTCTTTAGTATTTCCTTGGGATATAAGCCCAGTAGTAGCACTGCTGGATCAAAGGGTATGCACAGTTTGATAACATTTTGGGCATAATTCTAGATTTCTCTCCAGAATGGTTGGATTCTTTCACAACTCAACCAACAATGCATCAGTGTCCCAGTTTTCCCACATCCCCTACAACATTCATCATTATTTGTTCCTGTCATCTTAGCCAATCTGATAGGTGTGTAGTGTTATCTCAAAGTTGTCTTAATTTGCATTTGTCTGATCAATAATGATTTGGATAACTCTTTCATATGAGTGGAAATAGTTTCAATTTCAACATCTGAAAATTGTCTGTTCATATCCTTTGACCATTTATCAATTGGAGAACGGTTTGATTTCTTATAAGTTAGAGTTAATTCTCTGTATATTTTGGAGGCCTTTATCAGAACACCTTTAACTGTAAAAATGTTTTCCCAATTTGTTACTTCTTTTCTAATCTTGTTTGCATTCGTTTTGTTTGTATAAAAGCTTCTCAATTTGATGTAATTAAAATTTTCTATTTTGTGATCATTAATGATCTCTAATTATCCTTTGGTCACAAATTCCTTCCTCCTCCACAAGTCTGAGAGGTAAACTATCCTATGTTCCTCTAATTTATTTATGATCTCGTTCTTTATGCCTAAATCATGGACCCAATTTGATCTTATCTTAGTATGTGGTGTTAAGTGTGGGTCCATGCCTAGTTTCTGCCATACTAATTTCCAGTTTTTCCAGTAGTTTTTGTCAAATAATGAATTCTTATCCCAAAAGTTGGGATCTTTGGCTTGATCAAAAACTAGATTGCTATTTTTATTCACTATCTTGTCTTGTGAACTTAACCTATTCCACTGATCAACTAGTCTATTTCTTAGCTAATACCAAATGGTTTTAGTGACTGCTGCTTTATAATATACTTCTAGATCAGGTACAGCTAGGCCAACTTCATTTGATTTTTTTTTTCATTACTTCCCTTGAAATTCTCAATCATTTGTTCTTCCATATGAATTTTGTTGTTATTTTTTCTAGGTCATTAAAATAGTTTCTTGGTAGTCTGATTGGCATAGCACTAAATAAATAGATTAGGGAGTATTGTCATCTTGATTATATTTGCTCGCCCTGTCCAAGAGCACTTAATGTCTTTCCAATTATTTAAATCTGACTTTATTTTTATGTCAAGTGTTTTGTAATTTTGCTCATATAATTCCTGACTTTCCTTTAGTAGATATATTCCCAAATATTTTATTCTATTGACTGTTATTTTGAAAGGAATTTCTCTTTGTATCTCTTACTGTTGGATTGTGTTGGTAATGTATAAAAATGCTGAGGATTTATGTGGATTTATTTTGTATCTTGCAACTTTGCTAAAGTTCTGAATTATTTCTAATAGCTTTTTAGCAGAGTCTTTGGGGTTCTCTAAGTATACCATCATGTCATCTGCAAAGAGTGATAGTTTGATTTCCTCATTACCTACTCTAATTCCTTAAATCTCTTTCTCACCTCTTATTGCCTAGGCTAGCATTTCTAGTACAATATTGAATAGTAATGGTGATAGTGGGCAACCTTGTTTCACTCCTGATCTTACTGGGAAAGGTTCCAGATTATTGCCATTACATATGATGTTTACTGTTGGTTTTAAATATGTGCTCCTTATTATTTTAAGGAATAGTCCGTTTATTCCTATACTGTCAAGTGTTTTTAGTAGCAATGGATGTTGGATTTTATCAAATGCTTTTTCTGCATCTATTGAGATAATCATATGGTTTTGTTAATTTGGTTATTGATATGGTCGATTATGCTAATAGTTTTCCTAATATTGAACCAGCCCTGCATTCCTGGTATAAATCCCACTTGGTCATAGTGTATTATCCTGGGGATGAATTTCTGAAGTCTATTTGCTAATATTTTATTTAAGATTTTAGCATCAATATTCATTAGGGAGGTTGGTCTATAATTTTCTTTCTCTGTTTTCAACCTACCTGGTTAGGTATCAGTACCATGTCTGTGTCATAAAAGGAATTTGGCAGGACTCCTTCAATCCCTATTTTTTCAAATAGTTTATATAGCATTGGAGTTAGTTGTTCTTTAAATGTTTGGTAGAATTCACATGTAAATCCATCTGGTCCAGGGGATTTTTTCTTAGGGAGTTGGTTAATAGCTTGTTCTATTTCTTTTTCTGAAATGGGACTATTTACTTCTTCTTCTGTTAATCTTGGCAAGCTATATTTTTGAAGGTATTCTTCCATTTCATTGAAGGTATTCATTGGAAGGTATTCCATTTCATTGGAAAGTATTCTTCCATTTCATTCGTTGACCTTCTCTTTCTCTATTTTATGCAAGTAGGCTTCTAGAGATATAAAATTTCCCCTTATTACTGCTTTGGCTGTATCCCACACATTTTGGAATGATGTCTCATTATTGTCATTTTCTTGGGTGAAGTTATTAATTATGTCTATGATTTGCTGTTTCACACAATCATTCTTTAGTATAAGATTATTTAGTTTCCAATTATTTTTTGGTCTATTTTCCTCTGGCTTTTTATTGAATGTAATTTTCATTGCATTGTGGTCTGAAAATGATGCATTTACTATTTCTGCCTTACTGCATTTGATTTTGAGGTTTTTATGTCCTAGTATATGATCAGTTTTTGTATAGGTTCCATGAATTGCTGAGAAGAAAGTGTACTCCTTTCTGTCTCCATTTAGCTTTCACCAAACATCTATCATATCAAACTTTTCTAGTATTCTATTTATCTCTTTGACTTCTTTCTTATTTATTTTGTGGTTTGGTTTACCTAATTCTGAGAGTTCAAGATTGAGATCTCTTTTGCTGTCTATTTCTTCTTGCAGCTCTCTTAATTTCTCTTTTAAGAATTTAGGTACTGCACCAGTTGGTGTGTATATGTTTAATATTCATACTGCTTCATTATCTATGCTACCCTTTAGCAAGATATAATGCCCTTCCTTATCTCTTTTAATTAGATCAATTTTTGTTTTTGTTTGATCTGAGATGAGGATGGCTATCCCTGCTTTTTTAGCTTCACCTGAAGCATAGTAGATTCTGCTCCACCCCTTTACTTTTATTCTGAATGCATCACCCTGTTTCAGGTGTGTTTCCTATAAACAACATATACTAGGATTCTGGCTTTTAATCCAGTCTGCTAACTGCTTCCACTTTAGGGGGTAGTTTACCCCATTCACATTTATGGTTAGAATGATTAATTCTATATTGTTTGCCATCCTGTTAACCCTTGCTTATGTTTTTCTCCTTTCCTTCCCTCTTACCCCCCTCCTCAGTATTAAACTTATGAGAACCACTTGTTTTTCACAGCCCTTCCTTTTTAGTATCCCTCCCCCACCTTAAAGTTCCTCCCCCTATTTTACCCCTTTTCCTCACAATTTCTGTATTCCCTTCCCCTTAACTTACTCCTTCCCTCCCACTTTTCAATGAAGTGGAAGAAGTTTCACCATAAATCGAATATGTCTATTGATATACATTATGTTCATCCCCCTCCTTTCTTTATCTCAGATATAATAGGTTACCTTTGCTTCTTCATGAGATATAGTACCATCACTTTACCCTTTTTTATGATATAATTTCCTTTCCACCTCCGGTTTCTAGGACAAATTATACATGTGTTGTTTACATATTTTTATGGCAGAAATATAGTTCTCAAGATTTCTTATTACCTTTTTAGAAATCTCTTGAGTTCTGCATTTGAAGATCAACTTTTTTGTGTAGATCTGGTTTTTTCCTCAAGAATAGATGGAATTCATTTATTTTGTTAAATGTCCATCTTCTTCCCTGGAAAACGATGTTCATTTTTGCAGGGTAAGTTATTCTTGGCTGTATACCAAGTTCCTTAGCCTTTCGGAGTATCATATTCCAGGCCCTTCATTCCTTTAATGTGGACGCTGCTAGATCCTGGGTTATCTTTATTGTGGCTCCTCCATATTTGAATTGCTTTTTTCTAGCAGCTTCCAATATTTTTTCCTTTGTCTGATGGTTCTTGAACTTGGCCACTATATTTCTTGGCGTTTTGATTTTAGGATCCCTTTCAGTAGGTGATGGATGAATTTTTTCAATGTCTATTATACCCTCCATTTCTAAAACATCTGGGCAGTTCTCTTTGATAATTTCCTGGAAAATAGTGTCCAGGCTCTTTTTTTCCTCACATTTTTCAGGGAGTCTGATTATTCTCAAATTGTCTCTCCTGGATCTGTTTTCCAGTTCTGTTGTCTTCCCAATAAGGTACTTGACATTCTTTTCAATTATTTCATTTTTCTGGTTTTGCTTGACTACTTCTTGGTTTCTCCTTGAGTCATTCATTTCTACTTGTTCGATTCTAATTTTCAATGATATATTTTCTTCAGTCACTTTTTAAATATCTTTTTGTAATTGTCCAATTGAGTTTTTAAGTGAGTTTTTTTTCCTTCTTTGGAATTTTTTTCCATTTCACCCATTTTATTTTTTAGAGAGCTGTTTTCTTTTTCCAACTCACTAATTTCATTTCTCAATGATATTTGATCTCTTTATCCACTCTGGATGACTTCTCCCAACTCTCTTGCTAAGCTTCCCTTTCCTTTTCCCATTTATTTTCTAGCTCTCTTGTGAGAGCCTTTTTGATTTCCTCTATGAGAGTTTCGTGAATTGAGCAGCAGATCTTATCTCCCTTAGGGGATTCCTCTGGAGACAGTCTGCTTTTAATCTCCTCATCTATCCATACAGAAGCTGTCACTGGTTAGAGCCCTTTAAAATTTTTTGTTCATTTTGTCAGAGTGGGAATCAAAGAAAACAAATTGACAAGAATAACAATTGGTCTGTTTCTGGGGGGTGGGGCAAATGTGGCTGGATGGTATTATTGGGCTTTCTCTACAGACTGCGGGAGATAGCAGTGAGGCACTAACAGGACAGTAATGGCTGTGCTGGGTCTGCACTCTGAGGCTCTAAGAACGCGTTGAGTCACTCCAGGTGGGGTTGGGTGTAGCTGGTCAGAGAAACACTAGCTTTCTGGGGTTTTATTCTTTTCCTCCGGTGTTTACACCTTCTCTGCTGCTCCTGGCTTGATGCCAATATGGAATGTCCACACTGGGGCAAAAGTTGTTTTGCAGAAATGGAAGAGATCGTACCCCTTCCCCCTCCAGTCTGAGCTGTGTGAGCTGCCTGCCTTGCTCTCACTGCTTGTCCTCAGTCTGCGCCCAGTCTGTTCATCCCCTCCCCCGAGCAAACACAGATCTTTTCTGGCGAATTTCAAGGATGTCTTCTGTTGGTGATTATTTATGGGTTTCTTTTCTAGTCAAGCATTAACTCTGAGGCTTGTCATGAAGTAAATTCTGAGAGAAAATGTGGAGCTCAAAGAGCTGTTTGCCGCCTCTCCATCATCTTGGCCGGAAGTCTCGAGCTAAAAAATTATTAACTAGACTACAAAGGCACTGGATTTGTTATCAGATCAGATTACTCAGATTAGAGAAGCAGTACTCTAATAGAATAGAGGACAAACCAGGTCCAGAGGTATTGGAGATCGAGAACAGGATGGTTGAGGAAATGTATCAAGAATGGTGTGAGAAGTGTTCAAAAGTTAATAAATAAAGAGGAAGGATTGTATAGGATAAACTGAGTGAAGAATAGGAATGTGGCTTTGTCCTATATCCTAATTGTGCCTTGAGACTTTGCAATAGCAAGTTGAGTATAGGTTAAAACTTCAGGAGTTCCATTATCTTAGATAAACAAATATTTCCCTCCTGACTCCACCTCCCTCTCCTGATTTTAATTAGCACTTAATTGGATTCTGGGGTCTATGTATAGTCTCTGGATAAATCAGAACTTCCTAGCTAAAGGGAGAAAAGGTCAGAGGACAGGATGGGGGCTTCTGGTTAGGGTCTATATAATCTTGTGTTTGAAGTTTGTGCTTTGCACTCATTCCTCTATTGACACCTTGTCTTAGGGGTGTTGTCCATTCTCCTGAAATTGTAATAAACCCCCTTTTTGCATTTCTTACTGTGAGTCTTTGATTTTAATTTAGGTTCACTGTGCCACACAATTATCATGTAAATGTATTCTCCCCTTTTTTTCCTCCCATGGCTATCGTTAGCTACAAATAGGCATGCACATACAAAATTATTCTATACATATTTCTAGTATCAATTCTTTCTCTGGATGCAGTTAGCTTCTTTTTTTCATATCGCCTTTATTGTTTGTTCTTTATTCTTGAAGAGGATCATGACATCAGGGAGATGATACCAAAAGGATTTAGCAAAGAACCAGGAGAAAAAAAGATAAATTTATAGGATAAAATTATAGAGATCAGAACTTCATGTTACATATTTACTAATTTTATGGGTTACAGGTAAGTTTGAGGAGTGGTCTATTTACTATTGTCTTAGAAACTTGTTTATCACTGACCAGCAGATTATGTACTTGACAGTCAGCAATGTTGTAGGACTACCCTAAACCCAGAAGACTAGAATCATTGACTGATTGTTAGAACAATAGTACTCTAAGGTCAGAGGACCTCAGGATCACTGCTATATTTTCTTAGTAGCTATACCTTCTTCATTTTTACCTTATCTTCTCTTCCACCACTCTTCTAAATCCCACTTTACCCTTCTGTTCAAGAGCTCCCCCATCCCCTGCTTCAGCAACTTCAATCTCAACCCATCCTTCCAAAAGTACTCCCTCTTCCTCACTTACCTAATTCCTAATCCAAACAACTCTCTAAAAATCCTTCCCCCACCTTAACCTGAAAAGAGTATAAATCTGATTGAAAAAAATGATGATTTGATGAAATGAAAAATTTTCAGGTATTTATAACAAAAAGACCTGAAATCTTTGGAAAATTCAGGTATTTATAATATATATTATAATATATTTCAGGTATTTATAACAAAAACAACAGAAGTCATTGGAAAATTAAATATAAATTGTCCAGGTAACTATTTGCTTCTTTATATTTTTATTCATTCTATAACATAGTAATATTCCATTTCACCCATTTACTATGAGTTGTTTAGTTATTTCTCAACCAAAGGGCATTCACTGTGATATTAGTTCTTTGTTACAACAAAAAGTACTGCTATAACTACTCTGGAAAATATGGAGGCCTTGTTTTTATCAATTACTTCTTTGAGCTCTCTGCCTAACAGTGGAATCTCTGGGACAAAGGATATGGATATTTTTCAAATTGTTTTCCATAGTAGTTATACTAATTTTGGTTACTCAAAGAATGTCTTATTTGTCTACCTTCCCATAGCCTTTCCAATACCAAGTACTTCTACCTTTTTCATCTTTACTAATTTGTTGAATGAAAGATTAAACTTGGAATCTCAAAAATATGACAGTGGAACACTATCTTTAATAAATTTTAATTTGAATTTCCTTCATTATTAGTGATTTGAAATATCCTTTCATATGCTTAATAATTTGAAATGTTCTTTTTAATAGGAGCTTATTTATAGCCTTTAACCATTTCTGTATTCATTTGGTCTTATGTATTTTTCTCCTGGGTATGTATACAGAATATTTTGGTTGTCAAATACTTAACATAGATAGTTGATACAAAGATTTTCTTCCTAGTTGACGGCTTCCTTTTTATCCCATATCTATTAATTGTGTTTGTGCAAAATCTTTTCAATTTCATGTAATCAAAATGATCAATTTTATCTTTTGTAATTGCCTTAATGCATTGTTTGGTTTAGAATTTTCCTTTTATCCAAAACTGTGAAAATGTATAATGTGTTTCTTTTCTAAGTTTTAAAAAATGGATGATCATTAATATTCAGCTTTTGTATTCATTTTGAATTAATTATGGAATCTAGTAAAGAATGTTGATCTAAGTTCTACTGGATTATTTTCAAGTTTTCCCAGCAGTTCTTATCAAAGAGGTAATTATTCCTTAAGTAATTTATGCTTTAGAGTCTATAGAACATTGTGTTAAATTTCATTGTTTCTGATTTTCTCTTGTCTAGGCTGTTCCATTGAATTACTTCTCTCTATATTTTTTAATCTGTACCAAATAATTTCTATGATTACTGCTTTATGATATATTGTGAGGTCTGGAAACACTATCCCCCCCCATTCCCACTTAAAAAAAATTATTTCCTTCAACATTGTAGAACTCCCCCTTTCCCAAAATGAATTAAGTTTGGCAAAATATTTCTTTAGTAATTTGATTGTCATAGCTTTAAAATAGCAAATTAATTTTGGTAGAGCTACCATTTTTATTATATAGGCATAGCCCAACAATGAGCATGGAATAATCTTCCAAATATTTAAGCTGTTCTTTAGTTTTTAAGGAGTACCTTGTAATTAAATCTATGTAAGAATTGAGTGTACTTTGGTCTTAAGTCCAGGCTAGCTCCCCAGAGGCCTCAGGATCAGCCAGAGTCAGGATAAGTAAAAGTCCTTGGTCTTTAGGGGGAGAAGTGAAACAAGCAGGCAAATTTCCAGGAATTTTGCCAATGATCTCTTCTCTATTCTGGAGTCCAGAATCTCTACCTTTTTCCTCCTCATCCTGGCACCAAGTGAGTCTGGCTTGTCTCACCCCATCCTCTAGTCCTTGCCTACCATTATCTGTATACACCAAACATTGAGCCAGCACCAAACAGTAAGAAGGGCCATTTCCCCAAACATATGCTAATAGAGTCATTGTCAAATAGGTAATTAGCCTTAAGTGCTTGGTTGTCTGATTCAAGCACACCTTTTTAAAAGTTTCAACCCTTTACACCTCCCACTTTCTTTTGTTTTAGAACACAAGTGGTCACACCATCCCTGACTTTTCAGGGAGGTGAGAACCCCAAAAAAGAGGTGATCACATCCCCCCTGACTTCTCAGGAAAAGAGATGAAAAGCAACAAAGGGAAGTGGGGAGTCAAGCCAGATATTGTTAGCGGGTTTCTGGGCTGAAGGGTCTTCCTAGAAACAGTTATGTACAAATCCATCAGCATGTGGGGTGGTATTACACAAGCACATAGCAATAAAGCACAGGCTAGCAGTGGTGACTCTCCCCACAGCCAGTGCAGGCTCAATGTGTAACAAACATGAATTATACATGCAGGTGGTGATATAACAAGCAATATTAAGCAACACGGTGTTTTCCAGAAGTCCTAGAAGGAGAGTATGTAAATAACAATCACACATATGCCTCCTTCAGCAGCCAAGAGATAGTCCAAAACCAATCTATTGTTCATTGCTTCACATGTCAAGGAATCCAAAGATCCCTGCAAGTTTTTGAAGTCCTGCAACAGTCTTTTTATGTATTAGAGAATCCAATGATTCTTGCACATTTTGAAGTCTTACAACAGTTTTATCATTTCTCAGGGAATTCAATGATTCCTGAGGGTTTTGAAGTCCTACAACAATCTTTTCTTGTCTCAGGGATTCCAATGATTCCTGAGAGTTTTGAAGTCCTGGATAAGTCTCATTAACAATTTTTAATGTCTATGAGTCAAATGCCATAACTGCCAGGCTCTTTCAGTGGTGGGCATAGTCAGCAATGGAACCATCTGATGTTTCTTGGGTCTTTTCCTTTGTTTCAAGGGTCTGCTCCATCTCTCTTCAATGGACAAAGTGAATATGGCTCATTGGCACCCATCTGATTCCTTCTCCATCTATAGAAATACAAGCAAACCCTCTCCCCCAAGCAGTTCATCTATTTGGTCCCTTCTATTCACCACTTTCTGGGTCTCTTAACATCACCTGGTGATTATCTAAAGATATTGGAGCTGCTTGCACTGGACACTGTCCTTCCAGTGGGTTATAAAATCTGTTTGCCGGAGCCAGTGCATCTTTGTCAAAAATCAAGAAGTTAATTGTATAAAGAGTTAAATTTAGAAGTTCTCTAGAATTACCTGTGGCTCCCCCTTTCTTTTGTTTTTGGAGGAGTGTCTTAATGTCTCTGTTTCTCCTCTTTACTATTGCCTGTCCTTGAGGATTAAAGGGTATGCCAGTGGTGTGCAAAATCTTATACTGTACACAAAAGTATGCAAAATGTTTAGAAGTATATGCAGGTCCATTGTCTGCTTTTATTGCTTGTGGCACAAACATAATTGCAAATGCTTGTATAAGGAATTCAGTGACCACTCGGGCTGTCTCTTTTGCTGCTGGTATTGCAAAAGTAAATCCTGAAAAGGTACCTACCACAACATGGATAAAAGACAGACAACCAAAAGATTTATAATGGGTCACATCCATTTGCCAAATTTCATTGGATCTTAAACCATGAGGGTTCTTCCCTGGAAGGAGTGTAGGAGCGTGGAAAGGAAGGCAAGCTGTACAGGCTTTTACTATGCTCCTAGCTTCCTCTCTTGTTATTCTAAATTGTAAATGTAAAGCTTGAGCAGCCTGATGATATTTAGAATGAGATTCTTGGGCTTCCTGAAATAAAGGAGTATTGGCCAATATTGTCAAATTTTCATCAAAAACAGGACCTGGAAGTCTACTATGAGAGTGAACATGCAAGATATAAATCTTACCTGGATGCTTTCTCACTTGCTCTTGAAGTTCCTTAAAGAGTTGATATATATTAGAGGCTACAAATTTTATTTGGGCTATTGGAATTCTTAGTACCACATCTACTGAATAGGCTGAATCAGATATTATATTTATATCTCATTGAAAATAAGTAAGCTAGAATGATTGTTTACAATTCATTCTGCTGAGTGGACTGAAAAGGAGTTCTTACTATTCTCTTTATAGTTAAGTCACAAGAGTATACAGCACAAATATGTTTGGATGCATCTTTAAAGATAGTTGGTTCTTTAAGAGGAACTTTAGAAACCTTTTCTTCAAGAATCCATGTACAATGTCATGGAGACCCTGTGTAAATTTTGGAGCTGTGGCCAATAAAATTCGCCACTCTGGGATGGTTTCATAGCATACATTAATTTGTGTATTAGTATAAAAGGGGTATATCTTGTCAGGTCTTATCCCCAGATAATTGTACTGCTCACTTAATGGCCTTTAATAAAATTCTAGCCATAAGCACTAGGTCCTGGTTGTGCTGGGAGGTTCACCCACTCTATCACACTGTCTCCTTGATGAAGGACTGCTGTGAGTGCCTCTTTTATAGCAAAAACTGATATTTCCAAGGGTTCTTGAGTGACTCTTTCAACCACATTGGATAAAGCCAGTTTAACTTCTCTCAATGCATCTTGAGCTTCCTTTGTAAGCTGGCGTGGTGAGTTTAAAGCAGTGTCTCCTCTTAACATGTTATATAATGGTTGCAATTGATAGGTAGTCAAGCCTAACACTGGACACATCCATTGGATAGCTCTTATCAATTTCTGAAATTCATTTAAGGTGTTTAGCTTCTCTGTTCTTAAGGAAAGTTTTTGTACTGTAAGCATCTTAGGGTATACTTCATTTCCTAAATTTTGAAAAGGAGCATGTCTTTGAATTTTTTCTGGAGCTATGTGCAATTTGTAGTTCCTTAGTGTTTCTCTGGTCTTTTGTAGACATGCTTCTAACATTTGCTCCTCAGGTGCATACCTCAATATATCATCCATGAAATGTAACAACATTATTTTTGGAAATGCTTTTCTTACTGGAGTAAGAGCAGTAGCAACATACATCAACACATAGTAGGGCTATTTTTCATTCTCTGTGGTAAAACTGTCCATTCATATCTTTTATAAGGCTCAGCTAAGTTAACACTGGGCACTGAAAAGACAAATCTTTTCATATCCTCCTTATCTAGAGGGATAGAATAGAAACAATCCTTAATGTCTGTAACACAAAGAGGACATTCTCTAGGCAACAGAGTAGGAGATGGAAGTCCAGACTGAAGAATTCCCATAGTTTCCATCTGTTCATTTACTTTTCTTAAATCAGTCAACATCCTCCATTTTCCAGATTTCTTTCTACAACAAATACAGGAGAATTCCAAGGACTTAGAGAAGATTGTAAGTCTCCTTGGTCAAATTGCTCCTGTAGTATATCTAATAAGGCCTGAATTTTATCTTTGGCTAATGGCCACTGTTCTACCCACACTGGTGTATCAGTTTTCCATTTGATAGGAACAGGTGAGAGTGTTGGCAGGCCTTCAACAGCAGCCCTGCCTAAAAAACCGAAGTACTCATTTTTAATCCTAATTGTTGTAAAATGTCTCTTCTCCACAAATTGATGGGGATTTTTTCAACTATTAAAGGAGTAAAAACTCCTGTTTCACCTTCAAAAGTCCATCTCAGAAGGGTAGCACTAATTTCAGCTGCTATTGATCCTCCTATGCCAGATGTGTAGGTGTCTGCCTTAATCTTTGGCTAGTGACTGGGACAGTTGACACCTCTAATGACTGTACGATTTGCCCCTGTTCCTGTGTCTACCAATCCTTCTAATGGTATGCCATTTATATAGATAGTGATACTATCAACTATTATACTATCAACTGTAACTGCTTCTGTCTAGAATATTTCTGGATTCCGTTATTTGGAATCAGAATCTGGGCAACTCTCACCAGATTGCTTATTAGGAGTCTGTAAAAATAAACCTGATACTACTACTTCTCCTGGTTGATAAATCACACATTGTCTACTTGTATTAGTGACTGGGATATTATCTACACATTCCCCAGTTTCTCACATCAGTGTATGGATGGACACTGTTTTGTAAGTACTCTCAGGAGGTGAAATGGTCAAGCCTACTGTTCTTGCAGGCAAGGGATCCATAGGCTGGAGAGGAACAGATTTCACCTCTCCAGAGGATATCTCAGTAGTCCCAGTTACATACAACTCTATCATCCCCAATTGTAATCCCTTTCTCCCATCAGGTTGCTTCCTGGATGATTGATTGTGTAATCCCTTTCTCCCATCAGATTGCTTCTTGGCTGATTAGTTATGGTTAAATACTGAACTTCTAAAGGCTCTCTGGGTGTAGGCCTGCATGTCATCACGCCCCACGTATTTTTTTCCTTAGGACCTGGGGCTGGGCCTCCTCTCCTGTTTCCCTGAATCAGTCTACAGTCTGATGCCCAATGGAAGCCTCTATTGCATTTTGGACATGGAGTTTGGGTTCTTGTTCTCCAACCCTGTCTTCTCTGCCAACATTGAGCTTCCAGATGCCCTACTTTACCACATTGAAAGCATTGGCAAGTCTCTCTGAAAGTCCCTTGTCAAAAGGGACCCTGTCTTCCCATGTTCCGATCTTGGGAAGTCTGCATCATAGCCTGGCTATAAAAGGTATTTTTGCCCACTGTGGCACAGTGTCTTATGATCTCCTCTAAAGGAGCATCCCTGCATAGTCCTAGTATAATGAGCATTTTCTTTAGCAAGTTGCCTTATCATTATTTCTGTTATTATCTAGAAAGGCTGTTAATTTTTATAGGATTATTTTGTAACCTGACTTTGTTAAAATAATTGTTTTACTTAGTTTCTTTACTTATTCTCAAGGATTTTCTAAGTAAACCCATCATTTTTTCAGCAAATAATAATAGTTTTGGTTCCTTGTTACTTATTTTTATATCTTTAATTTCAGAAGTAGCTAGTAGTACAGTGAGTAAAGTGCTGGAGTCAAAGACCTGAGTTCAAATCTGACCTCAAAATCTTACTACTATGTAACTAACCCTAAGCAAGTCACTTAATACTGCTTGTCTCAGTTTTTAGTCATTTTTCCCCTATAAAATAGGGATAATGATACCACCGACCTCATAGAATTATTTTGAGAATCAAGAGAGTTTATTTGAAAAAAGGCTTGGCCAACGCTTGGCAAATTGTTACCATTATTTAAATGCTACTTTCTTTCCACAACTTTTTTTCCTTATTTTATTGCTATTGTCATCATTTTTAGAACTATATAAAATAATACTAAGTATGGAGCCATGTAAAGTTCTGATCATCTCTCAGTTGTAATCCTTCTCTAGGAGGAAGTTTCTTTTCTCTGTGAATCTTTTTCTCTGTCCTCTTCACTTGCAAATCCATGGGACATATTCTCCTTGATCCAATCCAGAACTGACTTTCCAGACTCTAATTTCTTCTTTTATCCTCCCAGAGAATGGGCATGGAATAATTCAGGGGCTTGTGGGAGAAATACTTCAACCACTGAACTTACTCCTCTTAAACATGTAAGCTCCTCCCCAGAAGTTCAAAGGGGTAAAACTCCCCTTAAAGGCCAAAACTAGAGAATTGTTAAGTACTGACTTAGCACTTAGTAAGAACCTATCATCTCATTATCTCATTAGCACTTAGTAAGAACTTAACATCTCCCCCTTTCTTTTGATTTAGAACATAGCGTGGTCAGACCTTGAAACATAAATCCATCAATATGGGAGGCATTACACACAATTACATAGATTACATAAACACATAGTAGCATAGTAACATAGTAACATAATACATACTAGAAGTATGTAAGAAATAACATGATCAAATAATCATAAATTGAGAATTTATAAATGTCCATAAGTCCATTGTCCATTAGTTCATGTGCCAGAAATCAAATAATTCCTGTAAGTTTCGAAGTCCTCCAATAGTCTCATCTTGTGTTAGGAAATCCAATGATTCCTGCTGGTCTTAAAATTCTTTAACAGTCTTATCTTGTGTTAGGGAATCTTTAACAGTCTCTTTATCAGCCATGCTCTTTCAGTGTCAGATGTTTCTTAGATCTTCTCCTTTGTTTTGAGGTTTTTCCCTTTTTGTATCTCTCTCCAGGTGCTTGTTGCCACTTATCTGTTTCCTTCTTCATCTATTTCCTTCTGTCTGTTAAAATACAAGCAAACCCTCTCTCCCAGGTAGTTAACCTATCTAATTTATTTCTATTTACTACTTTCTAAATCTCTTCTCATCATCTGGCAATCACATTGGAGTTGTTTACACTGGACACAGCCCTGTTGGTTTAAAAGGCCTGTATTCTCCCCAAGTGTAATCCATTTTTGCAATCTGATTGCCTTTTGGCTGACTTATCAGGTAATCCCTTTCTTCCATGTGATTGCTTTTTTGGCTGATAGATCACATCAGGGTCCTGACCTTCTAAAGGCTCTTTGGGTGTAACCTCAGTTGCAATCATGCCCCAATTCTTTTTTGCCTGGGGCCCTGGACCTGGTCCCCTCATCCCGTTTTCCTAAATTAGTCTACACTCTGATGCCCAATGGAGTTCTCTGTTGCATTTGGGTCTACTCTCACCCTGTCTTCTCACTCTACACTGAGCTCTTAGATGTCCAATTTTTCCACATTGGAAACATCAATGAATTTCTCTAGAAGTCCTTTGCCAAGAGGGACCCTGTCTTTCCATGTTCATCATAGTCCGGGTGTAAAAAGCATTTGTTCCCACTAGAGCATAGTGTCTTATGATCTCCTCTAAAGGAGCATCTTTGTCTAATCCCCATACAATTCTTTTGCAAATCTCATTGGCATTTTCCTTAGCCAGATATCTGGTCATTATTTCTGTAGCTGCATTTTCTCCAATAGTTCTTTTGACAGAAGTTTGCAAATGTCCCACAAAATCCACAAAAGGTTCATTGGGACCTTGCTCTATTTTAGTGAAAGCCTCCCTCCGATCTTTCTGTCCGGGGAGGGAACCCCAAGCTTTTATTGCAGCCTTAGCAATTTGCTCATACACTGTCATGGGATAATTAATCTGTTCTGAATTCTTTCCATACTGACCTTCACCAGCTAATTGCTCAAAAGTGAATTGTGTGTTAACTCCTATTTCCAAATTGCATCTGACTTGGATTTTACATAATTCATGAAACTCTGCAAGCCACAAGTTTTGTCCAGATTCTAGACATGTCCTTGCTATGGATTTCTAATCATTTGGGGTTAGGACTTCATAAAACAAACCATTTAGTAACATTTTAACATAAGCTGATGTAGCCTCATAAAGGGTACAACCTTTTTTCAAATCTTTAATTTTATTTAAATCTAAAGGTGTATGTATATCTTCTTCTTTTTTGTACTACAGAGTCAATATCTTCAATCACAGGATATGCATGTATAAAATCACTTATATCCTGTCCTTCTCTCTTAGCTTTAACCAATGCTTTTTCTAATCTTGTCATAGGCTGCTTCACAGGAGATTCTGTTTGCGTTTCTGCCTCTTTCCCTCCTCCTTCTTCCTCCACCCCTGAAGGTGGAGTTGATGTGGGCCTGTCAATAATCTGCTCTCTAGGCGGGGTTGAAGCTTCTTCAAGAGAATCAGAGTCATCACACCCTAATTCCTCATTTAAATCCCCTTGCCCTTGGGCAAGATCTTGATCTTTCTTTTTTTCTTCACACTTCCTCCTCTGTTCATTTTTAAAACTTTTCCTTCTCCTACAACTTGCTCGATAGTTTAAGGCTAATTGAACTACGTTGTAGATATAAAATACCTCTGCAGAAATTGAATGAAGCCCATGTTTTGCATGAAGTTCTTTCAAGTCCCACTAGCTTCCAGTTATCTACATTTAGTTTTTCTTCCTCTAAGAACCAAGGGGATGTGTGTCTTAATGCACCCAAGAATTTAGCAATCCATACCCAGGTTACAAGTAAACTCTGCTCCTCAATTATCTTAATTATACTCTCTATAGTACCAATCCTGAGTGGGGCTGGAGCTGAGGCTGCCTCTGGGGCTGGGGCTGAGTTGGCTGAGGTAAAGGGAATGTCTTTAGCTAACATCTACCCCATTTCAGGTATAAGAGATTGCTGGTTTAGCCCTTAACAAGGTAAGTTCCTTATTTGCCTATTAGAACACTCACTTAATCTTTAGCAAAGTTTCCTTGGTACTCACAGTTATTTCTGCATCAGAAAGTCTTTTTCACTGGAATCTGAATCAGATTTCATTCCGTTTTTCCACTGGAATCAGGATAGTGTCTTTCCCTGTTCGGGTGCCAAAATGCAAAGGTCCTGGCTAGCTCCTCTGAAGGGCTCAGAATAAGTCCTTGTCAGGATAAGCAAAAGTCCTTGCCCCACGTTGTGGGTGCCAAATTGTAAAGTTCTGATCGGTCTCTCAGTTGTAATCCTTCTCTGGGAGGAGGTTTCTTTTCTCTGTGAATCTTTTTCTCTGTCCTCTTCACTTGCAAATCCATGGGACATATTCTCCTTGATCCAATCCAGAACTGACTTTCCAGACTCTAACTTCTTTTATCCTCCCAGAGAATGGGCATGGAATAACTCAGGGGCTTGTGGGAGAAATACTTCAACCACTGAACTTGCTCCTCTTAAACATGTAAGCTCCTCCCCAGAAGTTCAAAGGGGTAAAACTCCCCTTAAAGGCCAAAACTAGAGAATTGTTAAGTACTGACTTAGCACTTAGTAAAAACCTATCATCTCATTATCTCATTAGCACTTAGTAAGAACCTAACAGAGCCATTCTTGAATTATTTCTGTATTTACTTGGAAAGCTTCTAGTATATCCTCAATTCACATGATGTTTGCTTTTTGTTTTTATGTTAATATGTTTATAACACATTTTAAAAATCACTCCATTTTTATACTTTATAGGGTCACATATTTGTTATCTTAAAGAGATATCTTGAAAATCCAGCGCTTAGCGCTTTCAAAACTGTTTTATTTTCAGCATGAATTTCTTCTGTGCACCAAATAAGTTATAATCTGATCCAACCACTTTCTTTCACTTCTTTAAATTAAATATAAATGTTTGTACATGCAAATATATGTATATACATACACACATCTGTGCATATACACACATCTGTACACACACACCTCCCTCCCTCCCTCTTTTCCTTCCTTCTTTCCTTTCTTTCTTTTCTTCCTCCCATATACACACACCACATCTTTTTATGTCACCTTCATTTTAAAATCTTTCTCCCTTCTAATATAGAAAACTACCTCTTCTAACAAATCAAAAAAAAGGGGGAAAAAAGTTTAAAGAAAAAGTTATCAGCCAAGTTTGATAGAATGTGCTCTCATTATAAATATTCATTTATAAATTATTATCTAAATTGGTATTGACTTTTAATTTCACATATCTCTGCTTTACACAGAGAGAAAATACTCGCTGACTCATATTTTTCCTGTAAGGGGATGTGGGTAATCTTTTGAACTCCTTGTTTTGACTACCTTTTAATCTGTTAACTATTTCTGTGAAATGAAGCCAGTTGTAGTTATAATCTTTACCTTTACCTATTCCCCATTTTGTTGAGGTAAACAGTTTCTTATATGAATATTGCACTCTTTGTGAGTGATTTTCAGATAAGTATGGTTTGTCAAGATCCTTCCTCCCTCCCTTCCTTTTTCCCTTTCTCCCTCCCTTCCTCCTTTCCTTCCTCCTTCCCTTCCTTCCTCTCTTCTCCCTTCCTCCCTTCTTCCCTTCCTCCCCACCTCCCTCCCTCCCTTCCTTCCTCCCTTCCTCCCCTCCTTCCTCCCTCCCTCCCTCCATCCCTCCCTTTCTTCCTACCTTCCTTCCTTGCTTCCTTCCTTCCTTCCTTCCTTCCTCCCCACCTCCCTCCCTCTCTCTCTTCCTCCCTTCTTTCTCCACTCCCTCCCTCTCTTCCTCCCTTCCTTCCTTCCCCTTCCTCTCC
Source organism: Sminthopsis crassicaudata (assembly GCF_048593235.1). Classification (NCBI taxonomy): domain Eukaryota; kingdom Metazoa; phylum Chordata; class Mammalia; order Dasyuromorphia; family Dasyuridae; genus Sminthopsis; species Sminthopsis crassicaudata. The sequence goes on from NC_133617.1 coordinate 391,110,801, forward strand.
CTCCCTTCCTTCCTCCTTCTTTCCTTCCTTCCTCCTTCTTTCCTTCCTTCCTTCCTTCCTCCTTCCTTCCTTCCTTCCTTCCTTCCTTCCTTCCTTCCTTCCTTCCTTCCTTCCTTCCTTCCTTCCTTCCTTTTTTCTTTCCTTCCTTCCTTCTTTCCTTCCTTCCTCTTTCTCTCCCTCCCTCACTTTTTACCATAATCTTTACGCTTTCTTTGTTGTCTTTGTACTGAAGCCACTGTATCAATGTATGGTAATTTTGTTTAAAATATTTTTATCCAATTTTTCATTAAAAATTCTTATTCTTCCTCTAGAATAGATGGTGGTATATAACATACTTTTCTTCATGGTGCTCTTTTGCCTATCATAAGCATTGCAAGATGATGAACTATGACATCAAATAGCATTTTTTATTACCATGGGATACACAATGATCCCAACTTTAACAACTCTTTTATTGGCCTTTCCAAGAAAAATCTGTGAACCCTTGTTCTATGGCATTCATTTGTCGTGAAAATGACATTATACAGTCCAGTTCCTTTGTGCTTTTGTCATTGGACAAAAACCATTTATTTAGAGCACCAATAATTAAGTTGTTTGTAGAAAGTAATAAATCAATGTGATTTTTAGCACCCACAGTTTTCCTTTGTTATGGCTGATTAGACCAATATGAGCTTGAAAGACTGTACCACAGGTTGGGCACAAACAGTCCCTATGGACATTTGGGATGAAGATGTCTTTAAATTTGCACATCTCAAACAAAAAAAAATTGAGTTGCTTCAATTCTACTTTGAAGGCACATCATGCTGCGTGATCCTGTGCTAATGGGCCAAGAGTTTGCCAAGCATTCAAACTCTTCTTCAGAGAGCACAACTCCTTTGGAATGGCCATGTTGTTTGAATGTCAAGCATACATTTTCCCAAAAGAGTATTTTACTTGTTGCACACTATATAGCAGAACAAAAGTTTCTTGAGAGTAACACAAACCCTTTTTCAATTTTGTCTTTGTATTCCCAGAATCTGGTACAGCAGAACCAAAGAATGGGTAGTGTTTTTGTTTTCTGAGCTCCAACTAAGTTAGGAAGGTAGGGTAGAGTAGTAGCAAAGAACATTAGATTTGGAGTCAGAAGATATGACTTTAAAAGCCTCCTATATGGATCCTGGGCAAATAACTTGAACTCTGGATAGGAGGGAACATGATATGTTCTGGTAGAGAGAGAGCCATAGTAATGAAATAGCAGACATTTCTAAGGATTGATGTGTGTATGTTTTTAAAGAAATTGTATTGATATAAAGATAGGAATGTTCTCAAGAATTTTGGAGCTAAGGTGTTTCAGGGAACTGGGGAAAGATCAGAGGGATCAGGCTGACCTGAAAGGAGACTTCTCCCTCCTGCTCTCTGACAAAATGACCTGCCCACACTGTCAGTACAACTTCAGTTATACTATCTTCACTTAAAGACATAGAATTATGTTCTTAATCATTTTTTTAATTGATCTAATTGCAACTGACTCAAATCTAGGATTTTTGATTACACAGAAACTTTCAAACCCAGAACAATCTCTCTAATAAGGCTTGTGTAAATCACTCTCAAAATAATGAGTATCTGTGGACTGAATTCATTTAGCCAAAGAGATGGAGAGCCACTTTAAAGTTATTTAGATAGATTAACAATAGGGAAAGGAAATGAAAAGCAGATAATAAATTGATATGGAAAGAGAAAATTACATTAAAAACAATGCATTTGTAATAAATTCATATGCTTAAGCAGAGATTTTTCTCCTAAAAAGGGAGATTAGGCATGTGATAATCTAGGAACTGGTGTTCAAATATTTTAATTAAAGTAAATAGGGTTTCAAATGCATTTCCAAAACTCTTCCAGGCCTCTAGAGAAATGTGGTTTCCACTTCTCTGCTTTTTGCTGTTATGATACTAAATGCATCCTGGTGTCATTTCTTAAGGTGAAACTCTTTATTTTTTGAGGAAATGATATCCAGACATGTTGTATAGTACCAGAGAATGTTCCAGGGAAGTACCCATTAATTCAGACACACAAAAAAAGCTAAACAAAAGCCCTGTTCTTCTCCCTGTAGAATGTAATACCTCCATTGGGAGGGAGGAATAAAGATCCATGTAAAATAGAGGAGCTCATTTCAAGATGCTCCTTTCTGAATGGAGCATGGAAACTTAAGCTTTACCAACCTTCAAAGTATCCCTCATGTATTTCTCCTCCCAGAGGATCTTCACAAACTCCTAGATGGACTCCTTTACCTGATTCCCATTATTAGTTTCAGATAAGTAATATAGATGTCCTTATTGTGTACCAGATTTGGAAGTCTCCTGTGGGAGACTGTGGGGGAGTTCTCAGAGGCATTTGCCTAGAATTTGATGCTAAAGAAGGGTGTGTGTGTAACAATGGAGATCTGAAATTGGAGGTTCTGTCTGTGGCCTGCCATCATACTGTTAGCCTGCTAATATCAGGAATTAAATTTTTCACTTCTCTTCAGGTTCTTATAGTCTCTCATTTGGAGTAGGGTTTCCTAATGGATTCTCCAACATTCTCTCTACTCTGATTCATCCTCCATATCTGTCAAAGGGATCCAAAGCAAAAGTCTGAATCTTTCTTTCTCCTGCTCAAAAAAAAAGTGTTGTTTTCCAATTGTTTTCTAGCTCTTTGTCACCCCATTGGACAGGGTTTTCTTGGCAAAGACACTGGAGTGGTTTGTCATTTTCTAATTCAGTTCATTTTACACATGAAGAAACTGAGGAAAATATAGGGTTAATTGTTCATGGTTATATAGCCACATAAATGTCTGAGGTTAGATTTGAACTCAGAAAGATGAATCTGACTTTCTGAGTGTAAATCACATACTCTAGCTACTGCATCACCTAGCTAATCTCTCAAAAATTCTAATGGTTCTCTACTATGCCTCTGGGATAAAATGCAAATTCATTTCGTTGATATTTAAACTTTTTTCTTCTTGTGGCTCTCACCTGCTTCTTCAGTCTTAATACACACAACCCTCCCTCTCTTTCCCTCCCTCCCTTCTTCCTTCCTTCTTTCTCTCCCTCCCTCCCTCCTTCCTTCTTTGTCTCCCTCCCTCCTTCCTTCCTTCACTTCCTACTTCCTTCTCTTCCTCTTTCCTCCTTCTTTCCTTCCTTCTCTCCTCTCTCCCTCTTCCTCTCTTCTCTCTCTCCTTCCCTCACTCCCTCCCTCCCCCTTTCTCTCTTTCTCTCTGTCTCTCTATCTGTGTCTCTCTGTGTCTCCCTCCTTTTCTGTGTCTCCCTCCCTCCCTCTTTTTCTCTGTCTCATCTGTGTGGGTATCCTCACATACAACATTCTATCTCCTGTAGCTTTGCATAGTCCATTCTCTAAACAATCTTCTCTCTCTTCACCTCTACCTAAGAGAATTTCTAGTGCCTCTTAAAGTTCAATGCAAGAATCATTTCTTACATGTGACCATGCAACCAATTACCAGGACCTCCTTCCAATTCGCCCCTGGGAGAAGGGAACATCATGCATTTGCTCTCTACATAATTTGTATTTAATTATTGGTGTTTTTCTATGTTTCTACAATTTTCCACAATTTCCTTTAAGGAAAGAGTGTTTACTTTTTGTATCTTTGGTACTTAGAATAATGCCTAGGCATTTAGTAGAAATTTAATAAATGATTGATAATTGATTTTTTTAACCTTTTCTTAGAACCAATAATATTAATTAGAATAGTCACCTATAAGTATTACTCCTAGGATCTTGAGAGTATTGAATATAACAGCTCTTTGAAGAAACACCCGATTTCCTACCATAAAGTTGGTCAGGGAGAAATGAGCCACAGGGAAAGAAAGAAAGAATTAATTTTCCCTAGAGGACATTGGAATGAGATCATGTTGTAGGTTGGCTTTCACTATACAAGTAATTATTACATATAAATTATTATAAATAAAGCTATTAATATTCTTGTATGTGACTAAAATCCAAGAATCTGCCTAAGGGCCATTATTTTAAGGGAATCCAGAAGGTCTTCATATTATATCTTGCCCACAGATCTGCCACCATCTGGTAACTATTGTCTAAGAAACATTTCCCAAAGGACATAGATTTTCCTTCCCTAGAGAAGAAAGCATAGATATTCCATGGAAGAAAGAATACAACAATAAAAAGCAACATGGCATTATGGAAAGGACACTGAACTGATAATTGGTGAAACTTAATTCTAATCTTAGCTTTTCCACTAATTTGCTCAGTGTCCTTACTGGAATCACTCATCTTTGAGTCTCAGTTCACCTCTCTGTAAAATAGGTGTATGAAACAATATAAACTTTGGAGTCCCTAATGTTGTATGAGTCGTTGCTGTCATTGTTCCTCATTGTCTCCCCTGCTTTACTTCAAATTCCTGCCTAATTAAAAAAAAAAAAAGTTTTCCCTGATCCTCGGCATGAGTAAGTTTTCTCTCATTCACCTTACAAAGCCATTCATTTAATGCCAACCTAATGCCCCTACTGGATTTTTGTCTTCCTTATGGTGAGAAATTACTAAATTACATCCTCTCCCCTTAGTGCAGTGCTCTGTAAACAGGTCTGTTTCATTAAGGCACATGCTACCTGTAATTGATATTTAGGTTTTTTATGCATTTGTCTTATTTTTCCAGTGCACTGTGAACTCTCAATGAATGGTTATTGGTGGAGGCAGAACTAGGTACCCAAACTTCTGTCTCCCAGGCCAATTGTCTATCCATTACACTATATGCACATTAGATATCCCCAGATTTTTCCAATTCTTTATTCTGAAGGAGAAGAGGAAACGCAGTCACCCCTTACATTACTGTGAGTCTTCACAGTAGCAATGGGTAGCACTGTGAGTTCATAGCAAACAACCCAGAGCAAGTTACTTAGGCATATGCCTTGGGATCATTGTTGAGCCAAAAACTTGTAAGCCAAAATTTCTCTTTTGCCTTGTGAATGATTATTAGTACATTAATCTAGGCTCTGAGACCCCTCAGCTGTCTCCATGAAGAGGTTCTTATAGCATCATAAAATCATTACAGATTACTACAGCAGGAGGGGACTTTAGTGATCATCTAATACAATCCCCTTATTTCACAGAAGAAAAAAGTACCAAACATTAATGTTTGAATTAATGCTCAAATGATCTCTTAGAAAATTAAAGACTAGAAATCTACTTAAAATGTATATATATATTTATATATATATATATATTTTTTTTCAGACTTCTTCAAAAGATATGTTATCTCATTAATATGAATATTCTCTCTAATGGTATAGATCACAGGATCAAAGAAGGAGAGGTGAAAGGGACCTCAGAGGCTCATTTTACAAATGAGGAAATGGAGGCCCAGGGAAATATAATGATTTGACATACACTTAATAACCATGTTGAGGGACAGTATGTGGACACTAATCTGATGGCTCCAAAGTCATTCTGAACAAATTTATGTCAGTGTACATAAAGTACTCTGGAGAATCTTGGACATCCTGAAGATCTTTCTTCCCCTAAGTGTTTCAACATTACCTGGCCACCACTGCAGTAGGGCTAGCCTTCATTCTTGTTACATAATCAACCAACTTCCTTTTCTAATTAAACATCTCTTTGCTATCTTTTATATTAATCTTTACATATTATTCATCATAATAACATGTTATAATCTGTTTCTGCACATCAAGTAACTCTCCATTGATTTTTGGCAAATCTACAATTCTGGTATCTTAAAGATTATGATAATCTAAGATTCACTGACATATCACATTACTGGAATAATATTGATGTTTTAAAATTGACTTTTTGTTTTATAGAACAGCTGGAGTTCAAAGAAAGCCCCGATCAATTTCCCTCATATAATCTAGCCTACTGTCTTGTTCAATTTTTGGTCCAGTTCATTGTTCATCTCTGGTGTCTGCCTGGGATATTTTAATTGGAATTTTTTTTTACTTTTGATTTATTAACCTCACCAACCAAAACCTGAATCATATACTAATATTAAAGGAAGGTCAGGGATGTTTCTCCTAGTTGAGCGATTATTGAGCTGATCAAAATCTGCCCCATGAGAATGTGAAAATTTATTTAAAACCTTAAACATTCCTTAGCTAAGAGGCCAAAGGAAGATTCTCAACTCTCCTTGAATTCTTGGTGACATGTAATTCTTCCTCCTCAATTACCTTATTTGTCAATCATCTAGACATAATTCATTTGTAACCTGTCTCAGTTTACCTGATGAAATTTGTTTCTTTAGGAAATATATGAAATTATAATTGTTTAAATTTCTTTAACTTTTATGACATTGACATAAGTATAGGATCATGAAACTATCTTTAATTTATATGGACAAAGAGGAACATACAAGATTGTAATATATAAGTGAATCATTTTTCTGTCACTGATACATTTTTGCCTTTTAAAATAGTGCCCTAAATGGGGTTCAGGTTTTCTCTGAGGCTTGAATCTATTTTTGAGCATAATAACAAAACCTAGGTTTTTATCGCTATTATTTCTGCAATGTGGCAACATTTCATTGTCAACAGTTACCTACCACATGAACTTAGAAGGTATTTCTTCCATAACATTGTATATATTACTGGGTTAACTCTATGGGCTGTCCATGCAATGGGAGTATTCTCCATCTAGTTGATTTTTTCTATTTGGATAGTTAGACTGAACTCTTTTGAGTCATTGAGGATCTCATTTAGGAAATTCCACAGAGTTCTGTCTTGATGCTCAGAATACTCTTCCTCTTCTGCTCCCCCCCCAAAAAACCTGGTGCCCTGGAATCTACTGTATATGAATGTCTGTGTAATTTCTCAGCTCTGACTAGTATGGATCAAACAATCAAAGGGCTATTTATTTGGCCCATATAATAGGAGTTGTGTTAGTTTTATGTGGATGGTAATTGAAGCTCTGAGGGTTTCAGGTTTATTTACTTCTGAGAATAAGATCACATTTGTACCCTGTTGGAACACCACTTTCTTTTCCTCTTTTTCCTCCTTTTCTCCCATTCTTCCTCATTCCCCTTCCTATGGCTGACCCTTCCTTTTCTTCTACTTTCCCCACCAAAATGCCATGGCCTGACCTCTTTGTTTTTTATCCCCTCTTTGTTACAACCTCTAAATTATATGAATAACTTATTGGGAAGAAGAGAAAATATGAATTTAAGAATATGCTAAAATAAAGTATTATACACACTAGTGTATATGTACTACCTATATTGATTGTTCCATCAGAGTAAATCAATCGTCTTGAAATTCAAAACTCTATGACCACATTTCTGACACCAGAACACTTTATAGGCTGGTACAGTCTTTTTAATTAAAGGACTAAAGGAGATTTAATATGGTCAACTTCACTGAATATATAGGCGATCATGATTGAGAGATCTTTATTAGAGTCTAGAAAACATGAGCTTTCACGGAAATTTCTAACTCAATTTAAACATACAAATCCATCAAAATGACTTTGATAAATTGTGAACATTCTTCTTAATAGTTACACTAAAAATACAACACATACACATTATTGAGAAGAGAATGGAAATGGATTATCTCTCTTGGGCTATTTGGACTAACCTTGATACTATGCCATATAGACTTCCCAATTCCTATCAAAAGCAGATAGACAAGATTGACTAATGTTTGTTTCTCTGCCCACCAAGGAAAACAATCATTCTATCTGTATCAAAGCTACCAGAAAAGAGTCCCACCCCTAGTAAGAGTGAAGAGTTACACCTCCTGCTTTGTTCTACAGAAGATAAGAAGAAAAAGAAATATATCACTTAGCATAGTGCCTGACACAAGGTCAGTGTTGAACAAATGTTTATTGATTTATTGAGAGAGTCTCTTCAAAAGAATTCCCTCTCAAGTATTCTTCCTGAAGTTTATTGGCGACATTATTTTTCCACCTCCCAGTTTTCTGCCAATTCTGAAAGTCAGTGTATTTGCCCCTTTTTAAATAACAAGTCAGTTTTGAATTAAGGAAGCCCTTCCCTGTTAATAGCAAAATTTTCAGTTGAACTATTAACTTATATTGGGACCCATTTTCCTGAAGTCTTTTTAAAATTAGAAGTGAGTAAGAGAGGGGCAAATTATTCTGCTCTTCTACTCCAAATTTCAAATTCTAGAATGTAACTGAGATGAGAATGAGAACAATCTCTTCACACCAAACCCTTTTTACTTCCCAGTTTGGAATTGTCATCATGAATGTTTTAAATCAAGTTCCTTGGATCTTTCTGTATGGTTCCAGGTTCACATTAATCAATCAGAAAGTCTTTTATTATTTTGGGTGGATTCAGGGTGTTCTATCTATAGCACATTCTATTTGCTAATCTTTAGCTAACCTCTCTCCCCCCTCCAGCAATCTGGGGGCAAAGCAATGAAATACAAAAAAGAAGGGAAAAGATAGAACATAAAAAGATAAAACCCCAAACATTGTTCATAGGATTCTTTAATCTTAGAGATTCTACAGCTTAATTTTTGTCATTTAGATAGGAAAACTGTTATTTCTCCAAAACTTTTCTGTTGAGAGTTACAAAAGTTTGAAGGTGTGGGAAGGTGTGTAAACAATAATTTTTTATTTGTATGCTTTTTTTTTTTTTTTTTTGCAAAGGCATCAGGGTTAAAAGACTTGCCCTAGATCATACAGCTAGTAAGTGTTAAGTGTTGGAGATCAGGTTTGAAATCAAGTTCTCCTTATTTCAGGGCAAGTGATCTATCAATTGTGCACCCAGCTGCCCTATATTCTTATTCTTTCAAAGCAGATATGTATGGAATGAAAAGAGCAGTGGATTTGAAGAGGCATAGCATATAACGTAAAGTGTCTGTTATCCAGAGGCAAAAGATTCTCTGACATTCACTTCGTAACCTTGCATCATACAATATATTTCAAATCATTTTATTGATGACACAAAGAAAAGTTCAAGATATTTACCTTCTCCGAGCTTTAGTTGCAAAATTAAAAAAAATAGGTTTCCCAATAAGATTTTATAAATGGAGTACCTAGGGGAGATTCCCCCAATATGCTGTGTAGGGTAGATGGCCATCCAAGTTTCAAAGTACTCTGATGACTAAAATGGCATAAAAAAAGTAGCAACAAAACATTTCTCTCATAAACCTGGCTCTAATACTCCCAGAAATACACACATTTTCTCTTCATTTTCTATTAGTTGCTCTGCTTGGGGTAGATTCCAGGAACACTATAGCTCCCCTAGGAAAAGCTCATCTTCATCACCACTGAAACTCATTCAGCTTTGATACTCAGTCCCTTTGTAGCTTCCTTAGCTGTTTATCCTCTCTGATTGGAGGGCTGGAAGTTGGAGCAGTGAGATCATCTTAAAGCCTTATTTTATAAAGGGAATCAGAGCATCCCCCTAACCGCTCATTTTCCATCAATTGCCCTGCTTGTTTTCATCTCCCCTTACCTTGCTACTTTCTGGTGTCCCTCCTATTCTTTGTAGCTTCTTTTTCTGTATTGTCTTCCTCCCAACTAGATTGCTCTCTTTGAGGAGAAAGGTGGTCTTTGTTTATAGCCCCAGTACTCAGCACAGTGCCTAGCATATAGTAGGTGCTTCATAAATGTTTACTGACTATGACTGTGACACAGCAAGAGCAGGGAAGGGTAGACATACATAATAATAAATGTCCATGACCAAAGTCCCACATGCATTTTTCAGTGCCATGAAGGCATATATATTAAGTTAGTCTATAAATATTTATTAAGTGCCTACTCTGTGCCAAAGGAAAATAAAAAACAGCCCCTGTTTTCAAGAAGCTTGCAGTCTAATGAGGCAGATAATATTCAAACAACCAAGTACAAACAGGCTGTATTCAGGACAAATTGAGGAAAGTACTGGAATTAAGAGGTATTTGGGAGAGCTTCATGTATATGTAGGAAATGTGTGGCCAGGGCGGACACATGGAGAGGCACATATATAGGGAACATGGTTGGACAGGAGCACATAAGAAGAAGCAGTTCATTCTCCAGCACTGCAGGGAGACTGATCTTGCTGACGAAGTCAAGCTGTGATTCCCTACTAATATCTGCTGGGTGCTGCTCTGATGGACACAGTCTTCACTACCTCCAGCTCTGGCTCAGCTGAAATTTCTGGCCATCTCTGTTTCAGGGAAAAAAGTAAACATTGCTTTTTTAGCTTAGAGTTTACAGATATGATATAATTTTCACACATTTTAGAAAAGTCAGAAAAACCCTTGTCCTAGAACTATTGGGAAGCCTCTGTTTGTTCCCTCAGAGAGGTCCACTGAGATTTTTCATCTGCCCCAGCAAGAGATTTTCAGCCTCAGACAGTAAGCTCTTCAGAACAAAAAGCAGGATCTTCCCTGCTGGCTAAGCTTTTAGACCTAGTCTTTTCTTTGGATTATTCTTCCTGGTTTTAGGGATTTTATTCCATGATGATTTTTCCTCTTCTCATTTTTAATCTCTGAAGCCTCGGCTTCAAACTAAATGATGATGGTTATTTACCTAATAATTACCAAGCATCCTAGGATGGTTTTTTGGCAAGACAGTGTTAAAGTGCCCAGGATCACATAGCTAGTGTCTAGTGTCTGAGGCTGAATTTGAACTTAGATCCTTCTGATTCCAGGGCTAGAGCTCTATCTACAGTGCCATGGAACTGTCCTTCCTTCCTAGGTTTTTAAGCCCTAAGACTCTACCTAAGGTCCTTACATCTGGGAAAGACTTTTTGTTCTCAATATCTTTATGCTACTAAAAGTTATTGAGGTTCTATCCAAAGAGTTTTTGTTTATGTGTGTTATATTTATGGATATTTACCAAAATAGGAATGAAAAGTAATGAAATGGACACCTCTGAAAGGATTTCAGAGACCCCCCCAGGATTCTCTGAACCACACTTTGAGGACTACTGATTTACTCTTTCATGGTTGTAGGCAACTCTATAAGACTAGGAGTTAGAGAAGAAGCACATATCAGCATTAGTAGAGGAAATTTCTGACAAATCAATTTAAAAGAAAACTCAATTTTTTACTTGGCAGAGAATTGAGACTCAGAGAGAAGATGAAAGAGCAATAGTCTTCAGGAAAACTGGGATGGGGGAAGAAAAGGAGATCCATGATAAAGACAAGAGTTTTCCAGAAACTACCCCTTTATTTTCTTCTCCCTGCTTCCCCCAAGTCACAGGGTCAGAGCCATGAGAAAAGTCGGGTTCTAGTCCAAAGGAAGTTGTATGTGTGAGGAGGGAGGGATGGAATTTGCATAATTGGCTTCTAACAGAAATGGGACATGCTTTCATCCTCCTCCCAATGTGTTCTTGACCAGGCAGTACTTCCAATGTACTCTTTTCTTGTCTGGGATATTAACCGAGGAATAAAAAAGGGAAGTTTCATAATCAATTATTTAAAATTTAACAGGACTGAGCTTCACAATTGAATTATTTTTGTCTATTCACAAGTGGGTTTTCTTCTTCTGTGAATGGTTTTTCGCTTTAAAAAATATGAACAGTTTAAAATGTCTTTCTCTTTCTTATTTCTATCTTCTTTGACCTGTGGTTAAGTTGAGGTTATAAACTCAGATATGTGTCTAGAGGTGACCTTACCCACAGATGTGTGTTCAAGTTTGACTCCCAACCACAATAAGGGTAGGAAACTATCTCTGGCACATGGGATGAGAGGCTTTAATACTTTTATAGCCCTTCAAAATCTCAGATGCCTGAAACTCCCCCATTGTTCCTTTATTATTTTATGGAGGTGAAAATTATTCTGCTCATCTTTGTTTTTCAAATGCTAGTCCCCTTGGGAGGGGGAAACATATCCAGTCTATGGAAGTTTAAGGTCAATAAATTAATTGGAAACTTTCTTTCTAGATAGTCTCTGAACAGCAGAGAGCAGAGGAGAGAAAAGAAGGAAAAAGGAGGTAGGTTTTAAAGAGAAATTTCACCAAATGAAATTTGGAGCTGCCCTGCCTGACTGCTTCCCAGGCTGAACTTTGGATAGAGGACTCAGCGTGGGAGGAAACCATGGCTGCTAGATGATGGTAAATCTATAGAAACTGAGGAGCAGCATGTAGTTGATCTTCAGGACTGCTGGCTCTTTTCATTGGCCTTCCTAGAATGTTTCCCTGTACATCAAAGAACATCCCTGAGTAGTCAGTTTGGAGTGGCAGAGAGGGATCTGTATCAAAATGACATAGGAAAATCTCAAAAGACACCTGTTGATTTGGACTCTTTCCTTTCTAACTTGAGACTGAAAAAAATAGTATCTCTTGAAAATGGGGTTCTTAGCATACCCCCTTATTCTCTTCTGAGTGTTTGCTAATCAAAATGTGAGCTCTGACACTGGCCAGCCTTTATCAAGGGTGTCCAGGGACCATAAATGATGGTGGCTGCTATTGTCCTCAACACTGTTTGTTACTCAAGTCTTTCAGCCACTTTCTCCTTTTTAATCCCTTTCTTTTGAATGCTGGATTTTCCTACTGGTCGATTTGATTCAGTCTATAGTCCTGGACAAGGCATTTCATTTCTTTGGGTCTGAGAGCCTTCATCTTTACAATAGGAGAATAATGTTTGTCACTTCATACCTTCCCCACAGGGCTGTTGTGAAGAATTAGCTTTATAAACTATTAAGTGCTATAGGAATAGCTATTGCTATTTCTAGAATCTGTGAATGTTTTTGTCTATGCCTTTCAGAATCGGGAGACAGCACATCACAATGAAAAGAATGTTGGTTTTGGAATCAGAGGGTACAGGTTCAAATCAGGCCTGTGATTTTTTCTTTAAATTAAATTTATTTTTCTTTTCTTTTTAACATTCATTTACACTTTTAAAATTTTTTCCTCTTCCTATTGCTCCTTTCTTATCCATTGAGAAGGCAAGCAACATGAGGTCAATTATTAATGTGAAGTCATGCAAAACATATTTTCATATTAACCATGCTGGGAAAAAAGCAAAACAAAAAGGATGAAAAATAAAGAGAATGGGAAAAACTATGTCTCCATCTTTGGAGGTGTATAGCATTTTTCATCATGAGTCCTTTGGAATTGTGTTAGATTGATCAGAATAGTGAAATCTTTCACAGCTGATCTTCATTACAACTTATGACTCTGTTCACTTCACTTTGAATGAATTCAGATAAATCTTCTCAGGTTTTTTGAAGCCATTTTGCTTTTCATTTCTTATAGCACAATAACATTCTTCCACAATTATATAATATAATTTGTTTAGCCATTCACCAATTGATGAGCATCTAAATTTCCAATGCTTTGCCACCACAAAAAGAGCTGCTATAAATATTTTCATTCATATAGATCATTTTCCTTTGATCTCTTTGGGATGTAGGCCTTTAGTGGTATTGCCAGGTCAAAGGGCATAGTTCCAAATTGTTCTTCAGAATGGTTGGATCAGTTCACAATTTCAACATTGTATTAGTGTACCTATTTTCCCCATTCATTTTCTTTTCTTTTCTTTCTTTTTTTTTTTTTTTTTTTTTTTTTTGTCATTTTAGCCAATCTGGTATATGTGAGGTGATATCTGAGTTATTTTTAATTTGCATTTCTCTAATCAATAGTGATTAAGAGCATTTTATATAAATATTGATAGCTTTGATTCATCTTCTGAAAAGCTTTGTGTTCAAATCCTTTGTGCATTTATCAATTGGGAAATGGATTTTACTTTTTACAAATTTATCTAGATTTCTTAGATATTTGAAATATCTAAACATGCCTCTGATTCTTACTACCTGTGTAACCTTGATCAGTTGATCAATAAGCATTTATTAAGCACTTAATTTGTGCAAAAACATGGTCCTTGACTTCAAGGAACTCACATTTTTATGAGAAAGTCAACTTGTATAAAATTATGCATAAACATATGTCTGTATCTATCTGTCTATCTATCTATCCATCTATCTAGCTTTCAAATGGCTAGTAATCTCAGAAGGAAAATACTAGGGAGGTGGGGGGGGGCAAATCAGTTAATCTCCCTAGGCCTTTATTTTTTTGTATGTTAATTGATGTTGGATCACATGACATTTGAGGTCATCTAAATGGTCTCCGAAGTTCCTTATTGCTCTAATCTACGAACTTTATGATTCTGGCCCTGCTGAATCATCTGTCTGTTTGCTCTTGACAGTGCTTCTTGACTGACAAAGGCAGAATAAACAGAAATCTATGTGATTTAATTTTAAGGAAAATGAAGCTCTCTGTAGAT